>NC_022032.1:1785475-1958085 GCF_000317375.1 Microtus ochrogaster | reverse complement strand
ATAGAAAAATAAGATAAAACAAAATAAAAAAAGAAATAGTCTAAATTGGACTTTAGAATCTGATTTGGAACTATGACTCGAGATCCCATTCTTCATGCATGATTCTGCATGAGGTGATTTATTTCTGTCTACTTCCAATTCTCTTTTTAGAGCAGTCCATCTGAGAACAGAGAATAAGGACATGATTTATTATACTATGTTGGCTCTTCCCTTACAGGAAGCTGTTCCATGACATGAGAACTAGTCTAGAATCCAGGGTATTGGAGTGGGAAGGAGCCTGGGAAGTAGAAGAAGGACTTTTTACTCCTTCCAGAGGGAAGTCAGGACAGAAACCCAAACAGGGCAGGAATCTGGAGGCAGCCGCCAATGCAGGGGCCATGGAGGAGTGCTGCTAACTCATTTGTTACTCTGGCTCACCCAGTCCACTTTCTTACACAACCCCGGACGACTGCCAAGTTATGGCACTATAGTGGTTTGAAAGAAAATGTCCACCAAAGTGAATGGTACTATTAGGAGGTGTGGCCTTGTTGAACTGGGTGTGGCCTTGTTGGAAAAAGTATGTTACTGTGGCTGTCGGCTTTAAGGTCTCAACTATGCTCAAGCTACATACAGTGTGACAGACTACTTCATATTGCCTGTGAGTCAAGATGTAGGACTCTGGGCTCCTTCTCTAGCACCATGTCTGCCTATGTACAACCACGTCTCTCCATGATGATAATGAACTAAACCTCTGAAAATGTAAGCGAGCCCAATAGACATGGTCACGGCATTCTTTCCCAGCAAGACAAAGCTTAACTAAGACAGGAGTTGCACCAGAAACTATGGTATTGCTGTGATAGGCCTGGCCATACTTTTGTTTGAAGGCATATGGACCTTGGGACTATGGATTAGAAAAGCAGTTGAACACTCTAAGTACTGCTTAATGGGTCATCCTAGTAGGAATATGGAGCACAGTGTTGCTGAGTGTGATCTGAGCTGTGGGTGCCTAGCTCAAGAGGTTTCAGAACTGTGGGTGCCTAGCTCAAGAGGTTTCAGAGGAGAAGAATATTAAAATGTTGCCTAGAAACTGTCTTTGTGTTATTTTGGTGAAGAAAGTGGCTGCTTTTTGCCCTTATTCAAAGAGTCTGCCTGAGACTAACGTGAAGAGTTTTGGATTAATTCTGTTAGCAGGGAAAATCTCAAAAGAGCCTAGTATAGACTCTGGTGTGTGGTTACTACTGCTAACTCTGATGAAGACTTATAATTAAAAGGAGCACACTAAACAAGGTGATAAACAGATTAAGAAGTGGAATAAAGGGAGTGGTGACGTCAGGGTAAGTTCCCACCCAGCTACTGGGGAAAAGGAATTTTTAAAAAGCTTAGAGTCCAGTATGGTGGTGCAAACCTTTAATCCCAACACTCCAGAGGTGGAGGCTGGAGGATCTCTGTCTGAGTTTGAGACCTGCTTGTTCTACAGAGGAAGTTCTAGAATAGTCAATTTAGGCAGTGAAGGAAACCATGTAATACAGAAAGCTGGTGAAGATAAAATCAAATGAGGGGGCCATGTTCCAGCCTGAAATCAGAACTTGGCAGATTTGGCCACATGGTTCTGGATTTAAGGACAGAAAAAGGCATTATGATATTTACCTCTGAAACCAAGGAAAGCCACCGAGGCCAGGCATGTGTCAGGGGTATCCCTGAATAGAGGCTTAGAGAGGTCATTGCATGAAGCTGTGAAGTTGAAGCCTGAATTTCCTAAGAGACCCCAAGATGATGGAGAGCCCAGAGTTGTGGGATACCTGTCAAGGAAAGCTGCTAACAGCGAGTGGAACCAGCCCGGGAGAAAGAAATGTGTTTCAGTCAACAAAGCTGAAAGGAGTTGGAGAGCTGAAGAATGCTTTCACATTAGCATAGAGATGCAGAGTTTGGAGTTTGCCCAGCTGGTTTTCAGTCTTGCTTTGGCCCACTATTTCCTCACTATGCTCCCTTCCCTACGTTTTCGAATGGTAATATATGTCCTGGGCCACGATATGTTGGAAATATGTGATATACTTTTTCATTTTGATTTTACAGGGGATTACAGTTAAGAAATTACATTAATCTCAGAAGAGACTTTGAACCTTAGACTTTCAAATAAGTTTGAGGTTGTTATAGACTATGGGGACTTCTGAAGTTAGACTAAATGCATTTCTGCATTATGATATGGTTACAAGCCTATGGGGGCCAGGGAGTAGAATGTGGTAGTTTCAAAGAAAATGTCTTCCAAAGGGAGTGGCACTATCAGGAGGTGTGGCCTTGTTGAAGTAGGTGTGGCCTCACTGGAAGAAGTCACTGTGAGGGGTAGACTTTGAGGTCTCATATATGACAGACCACTTGCTTTTTTGCCTGTGAGTTGAGACTTAGGACTTTCTGTTCATTCTCCAGTACCATTTCTGCCCGTATACTGCCAACTTCTTGTGATAATGAACTAAACTTAGGAAAATGTAAGCCAGCCCAATTAAATGTTTTTCCTTTGTAAGTGTTGCTATGGTGGCCAGGCAGTGGTAGCTCATGCCTTTAATCCTAGCACTCGGGAGGCAGAGGCAGGTGGATCTCTATGAATTTGAGGCCAGCCTGGTCTAATAGAGCTATTTCTAGGACAGCTAGGACTATTACACAGAAAAACCCTGTCTTGAAAACCACATACACACACACAAAATTCGACATCATGTCTCCTCACAACAATAGAAACCTTAACTAGGATAAGCACAACACAACCCACAATGAGCTAGACCCTTACACGTCAATCATTCAGCAAGAAAATGCTCCACCCGTTTGCATTTTCTCCATTTACATTCCTCTTCCGAGGTAAGTCTAGCGTGCATCAAAGTTGTCATAAAACATGAACAATCACACACTTCTTCTTGTTCTCCCTCTAAAACGGCCACATGGGTGGGCCATGAGTTCAGTTCATCTGCAAACTTGAAATGTTTGTGAACACATCAACCTTGAAAAAGTCTAGCACATACAACTACGATGGTGAGAAGGACCGGAAACACATAGAAGATCACGTCTGAGCTGTGCTTCTCACTGCTCCGTGGATTCAGAGCTCACTGAAGCAGGTGCTGTGTCTTTTAACTTGCCTGGCCTGAAACTGGGAAAGCCAAGCCAGTCCTAGCCACCCCTGCCTCATCTTTCCGGCATCTCTAAAAAAATGCAGTAATGGTTTGTAAATTTCTAAAAAATGCTGTAATGGTTTGTAAATTTCTGTCTTAGGCCCCTCCCATCTTCACCACTTACAGCCTCCTGGTATTTGGCATTTGCACACTTCCCCGTGCAATTATCCCCGGCTGCAATTTCTATGGCAAAGTAGGCAAAAGCACATTTTCTCCCTCTGTGGATATAATTTTGACGATTGCCCAGCAGGTATACATAGGGACAAAGCTATCACTTTGAAAGAAGAAAGCAATCCTCTGAAATTGCATCAAAGGCAAACTCAGAGCTACGGTGCGTAAAAAAATCCACCAATAGTAAGGTCAGAATTACAATGCCAATCTGGAACGCTATCCCTGATAGTCATTGACTTTCATAATCAAATAGACTGCTGGCCTCCACCCTGATTAAACAGCGAAGGAAAGGAAGACTGTTGATTATAGAACATCCATGGTGGGCACAGGATGAGATATTTTAATGAAAAGATCAAGAATAGATGTACTCCAAGATTAAAAAACAAAACTACCCACTTTGGGAGCAGAGGCTCCACATTACAGCCATCAAACAGCTCTTGTCAGGATGGCTTGTGCCCACCCCTGTGCTTTTACCTGTACTCCGCACCTTACACGGTCATTTGCTGGCTCCTTAAATGACACGCGAGAAAGCGTTATCAGCATAAAGAAAATGAATAATTAAAGTGATTCTCAACAGAAATTCACCAGATAAACGTCCCTAATCACCATTCTTTGATCACAAATGTCACCCATCCTTAATGGAATCACTCAGGCAGCTTTCTTACCAGGGAAGGATCCTATCAGGTGCCGCAATTTAAGTCCTCATGCATAATCAATGAGAGATTTTCAAAGACTATCCAGAAAATAGGAATTTATGAGCGAAGGAGGTAGTGTCTTTTGGAAAAGGCTTTGAAGTCAGATGTCAATGGTTTCCTAGGAACAACACGACAGCGCCGTCTTGGTGCCAACATCTGGTCCACAGCTAACACCCCTTTCTACTCAGAGCCAACAACCACCACTCAGCTTCTCATCTCTGACCCCAGGCTCCAAGAGCTTCATTATCTAGAACCTGTCTTTGTAGGAATAATGTAATATTTTCGTACACAGTAGGTATGTAATAACTCTTGATCAGTTCAGTGATTCTCCCATGGCAACGGCTCAAACAGCTCAGCAACCAATTGCTATCCCAGCAAGGCCACTAGTACACTCAACTGTGGTTCGAATGTCCCCAGGAACTGGAAGGTTTCCTTTTGACATTGTAACACTTGAGTTTTGGGAAATTTAAACAGTGGCTTGAACGCAGAGCCTGAGAGCAGCAAGCTCACTTACTGATCTCTGATTCTTTGAGGTGATTTAGAATGCAGTGTATAGTAATATATCATTTAATATGCAGAGCAGACCCAACCAATGGGTGTTCGGGGGCTGTCTCACTGACAATCTCAAGATCCCTCTCCTGCAGGTACAAGTTTCTTAATTCGCTGAGGAAATAGTACTTTGTGTCCATAAGGATGGCAAGCTAGCTCTTCTCTACTGGACTAAATTTGCTATATCTGTTTTCTCCATGTGAGCATATGAGGAAAAGTCAGAGCCGAACTTGAGAAATTTGTGTTGATGTTTTCCCATGGCTGGTGGATGAGTTTACTTACTTCCTGTCACCTTTGAGGGGACTGCAGTGACTGAGGTGGCTTTCTTTCTCTCTCTCAACTCCCTTCCAGGGGACACTCAGCTCTACTCCCTGGATTCCTATCTGGCATAGGATCCAAGCGTAGGGCGCCCAGTTCCAAGATTAAACAATAGAAAATGGTGTGGTGATTGATTTTGAAAACTGTTATGGAAGCTGCTGGAAGATTTCAAACTCCCTTACTCAGCTTCCAGGAACAGGAGCTATGCTGACCAAAACCAAAAGACCCATCTGTGCAGAGGCTTAAAGTATTCATTCTGACATAGACATACAGGGACAATTAGATCTCGATTTAGTAAGCCAGCTGCTTATAAAACCCTGAACTCTCCACCGGGTTTATCTCCTTTAACTCTGAAAAGGAATGTCAAAAATTAGATCTATTATTTGAACTTTATCCAGGAAATAAAATCAGAGTTTTTAAAGTTATCTATTTAAGGCATTCCTAAGATCTTCCTGTTAGGACAGAAATGAGTTCAATGGTGACGGTTTTAGAATAAAAGAGTGAAGTCACACGCCATCCTGCTGGGCAGCTTTTGAAGAAAGGGCTCTTATATAAGGAGGGAAAAGACAAGAGCTCCTGGAGAACACAATAGCATCAGAGGCTATGGATACAACACTGAACTAATTGTGCCCTGGGGCTTGAAAAATCACCAACATTTCTGGAAGCTAACCTTATATATTTTGATCTTGATTTGACTACTCAGCATGAAGTGGGCTGTAACTCAAAAAGCTGTAGAAAAATAATCCATGTCTTCCCTTTCCTATTAAAGACAACTGAGGCTGGGACTGGTATGCAAGACTACACTGACACTTATGTAGTACGTTAATATTGACTGCAGGCCGGAGTTTCTCACCTCTGACTTTCCTGCTCCTCATAGACAATGGACTAGATTAGCCCCAATGAGAACAAACCCTTCCCAATGCCTGTTTCTAAGCTAAATAATAGCAGCAGCTAATGTTAGAAGTGTCTTCCTCATTCAGGATATTTGATTTTGTTTTGTATAATTAACAAAAAACAAAGCAAACAAAGAACAAACCTCTTCCAATTCTGGACAATACACATTTCCAAATGTAACCAACCAACAATAGGAATCTTACCATAAAAATACCCAAGTAAACCAAGGATATATTTTTAATGGTGAAATAAAGATTGAAGATAGGGGTGGGGTGGGAATGAGTTTCACAGAATTTGAACGGTAAGGAAACTTCACCAGGGATCTCCCAGACTAACAGAGGAATGCTATTCAGCAAAGAACATGGTCAACTCTGTTTCCTTCAGTTTCGAGGCTACAGTCCATAGTGTCTGTAGGGTAATGTGCCAACTGAGAATGACCAACTAAATGAAGATAAAAAAAAATTCAAGAAATGTGTCTTTAAATTTTATTTAGTGTGTGTGTGTGTGTGTGTGTGTGTGTGTGTGTGTTCATGCCACAGCACCTGGGTAGAAGTCAGAGGTAACTCTGTGGAGTTGGTTCTTTTCTACAACCTTTAGACGGTGTCCAGGGATCACACCTAAGTCAGACTTGTGTTGCCGGCATTTACCCACTGAGCCATCTCACTGCCCTGCCAAACTGCTCATCTGATTGTTGAGTGAGGTAGGATGTAGGATGTTCTTCTCTATGCTGTGAACACATGTTTCTCTCATTGGTTGATGAATAAAGCTGTTTTGACTAATGGTCAGGCAGGAAATCCAAACAAAGATAGGAAGAGAAAGAAGGTGGATTCAGGGAGACACCATGTAGCCGCAGAAGGAGTAACATGCCAGGGCATCACCAGTAACCCACAGCCAAATGGCGACACACAAATTAGTAGAAAAGGGTTAATTTAGTTGTAAGAGCTGGTCAGTAATATGCCTAAGTCATTGGCCAAACAATTACAATTGATATTAAGTCTCTGAACGGTTACCTTATAAGTAGGCAGAGAAAAACTGGCCCAGTGGGAGTGGGCAGGACAGAGAAAAGTCTCCATTTACAGAGGTAGAAGGTCAAGAGAGAAGAAACCAGGTAACAAAGACCACAGTGAGAATGCTATGAAAACATTTTTTTTTACCCCCTCTGGCAGTTCTGAGGATCATCTTCAGGTCATCACAAATTATATAGGCAAGCACTCTGCCACTGAGCCTCACCACTGATCACAGGAAACCTTTCTTACGAATGGTGCAGAATAAAATTCCAAATTGGAAACTAGTGTATAACATAAGTCCAAGCCCACGAGAAGTTCAGTGTAGGCAGCTTTGGGGGTGGGCACAGGTCAGACTCTCTCCTACCACCTGATAAAGTCAGTTGAGGTTCTTCACTGGGAGTGGACTGTGTCTCCTGTGGAAACCACAAATCAGAAGATTACCTCAGCCCAACTCAATACTCATCTACCATTTCTCAACGCTCATTTTGAATAATGTTTAGATAACAGTTTTAATAATTAATTCTTTCTTGAGGGAAAAATATTCCATGACAATGTTTATTATTGTTGGTTGTGATCTTAAAATTTAATCCTTACCATAGTCAGGATGTGTGTGTGTGTGTGTGTGTGTGTGTGTGTACACATGTGCATGTGTGAGTGTGTTTTAAGGCAGGGCCTTATGAATCTTAAGCCTCAGACAGTACTGAAATTCACTATATAGATGAGTCTAATGACTTTGAGCTCTTAATCTCCCTCCAGCCTCCTCCTTAGAGTCAATATTGATAAACATTTCTCTAATCTGTTGCTTTTCCACAGACGTGTAAGCTAATCCCAGCAGCAATGAGTATCCCTTGTGCTTGTGATATCCTGCGCCTACTTATATGATTACTTGGGTTCTTGTTGCACCTCCTTAGCATGATGATACATGAGGTAGGTATGAGGCATGGGTATCTGCAAGGCCCTGTGGTTTCCTAAGCACCGATTCTACTGCCTAATCCACTTTGCCAGTGCTCAGCAGACTTCAGTTATGGGACAGATTTGACATAAAAGGCTGAGTCATCCAATCCTTCATATCCTCGTCCTATCCACACCCTGAAAATAGCACTCTATAGAGACAAAGTGCTGTCTCATCTATATCCCCCAAAAGAGGAAGAGAATGAGATTCGCCCCTTCAGCTGGGGACAGAGTTCTACCCTGTTCACCTCCTCTCTTTATCCCCAATGGAATCTGACTGGTAAAATAGCATTTTTTACTAATTTAATAAAATTTCTAGATTGTGACATTTCATGATAAATTATAAAAGATATTCAAAAGGTGGCCAAACTCAATGCTTTAAAAATGCTTTGTAAATGCCAATTGCTGCTAATCGTTTCCAAGTTCACACATTCTGTTTCTTTTCAAAATTACTATTTATTTTAATCACACAAACTTTTAGAGTATAGAAAATATTTTGATACCCATGTAATGGTCACTGTGGGGTAGTTAAAATATCGATCTCTTGAAACACTAAAAATTGATTAATATAATAATTATCTATATTTGTAGAAAATAGATAGGAATGGGATACAATATTTTTCAGAACTCACAAAATGCATGAGAATCAAGTAACTTAATGTTAAGTAAACAGCCAGGATCTCCTGAAGAGCCCTCCTGAGTGAATCTTACACAACCCATCTTCCTGAGTGGGCATCAGAGTCTGGTCGCAATATCATGACATAGAATGGAGTAATACTGAGATCTATCATTTACAATCTACCCAACAACAAACTCTACCCTCTGTACTCAATTAAAACCAACAGGAAGACCCCATCTTATATTTTCTAATTGTGAAATGAATTCACTTGGGGGTCTGGTCAGCTCCTGGACTATCCAGCATCCCAGAAATAAACACTAAAAAGAAATATTTTATAGCTATTTTCCTGCTAGATAAAGCAACAATAAGAGTTAAGTAATGAAATTTTCAAGCCATACAAACAGAGTATTGGAGCTGATGGGAAGTTTGGCATGTATGCTATAACAGCATATTTCTAGTAGGAACAGGGATGCTCAGCTGTGGCATGCTTTGTTCAAACAAAACAGGAAAAGAAGGAGCTACTAATACATCCAAAAATGTGAATGACTGTCAAAAGCATCATGTTGGGCAAAATAAGCCAGGAAGACAAGAACACATCCTGTACTTTTCCATTAAATTCCAGAACAACAAACAAAGCAATGATGGCTAGGCTATGAATGAAGGTATTGGTGGGAAAAAGTCACTGGCGGTTCTGAATGTGTCTGGGTTCTTGACTGAACTGATGGCCCCATTGTATCCAGGCATATAATACCCAACAAACTGTGTACATAAAAGCTATTCTTGTTACTTCTGTTAACTTGTATCTTAATAGACTTGCTTAATAATAACTTGTTCAAGGCCACGTAAAGAGTGAGAAGAAGAACTGTCTGTAAATGGAGACTGCTTTTCCACTTCCTGACAGCCCGGACCCAAATACTCACACAGAAACTATATTAATTGCAACACAGTTTGGCCAATAGCTTAGGCATATTCCTAGCTAGCTCTTACATCTTAATTAACCTAGTTCTATTAATCTGTGTATCACCATGAGGCTATCGCCTACCTTTAAGGTTCTGGTGTCCTTCTCCTTCAGCAGCTACATGGTGTCTCTCTTGACTTGGCCTACTCTCTATATATATCTCTTTCAGCCGGCTATATTCTTCCCTGCCAAAGGCCAAAGCAACTTCTTCATTAACCAATGATAGTAAAACATATTCACAGCATACAGAGGGGAATCCTACATCATATGGCACTGGGGCTCTGGCCATGGGCCTACCAAGGACTGTTTGATTCTGAAAACAAACCTGGTTCTTTTTGCTTGTAATGGAAATCCACTTCCCTGAACCAAGTCTTGGAATGAATTATCCTTCACCCACGGTAACTGACAATGAATGCTTATATGAGGCCGTATCACAAATAACATGAGATTTGGTGGGGTCCAGAAGTGAACCCGAAACATTAAACAATCAGCTCAAAGCCACCAGAAGGTAACCATGATTCATGTCAGTTTCAAGGAAGATAAAATAGTGATCCAGAGTCCCACAAAGAAGGAAGCAGGAAAGAGATGAATGAGCTGAACAACATCAGGTGTCATTGGTAATTCCAGAAGCCACACACAAAGATGAACATACACCCCATGTGGTTCTTTTCAAACCTACAGAAGACATAAGCATGGCATACAGTAGTTATAATGTGGCCTTAGCATATGTAGTAAATATATAGTAATATATGTATTAAAATCATGCAAATGAAACAGGAAAATAGCTGCCAAAATTTACCATGTATCAGTGAATTTCTTAAATGAAGCAGGGTACCAAAGTCCTGATTTCCAACAGTGGAATCCTTGGTTAATAATAGTGGTAAACTATACAGAAAAGTCCACTGGGAATATTTATAATTTTACTTTTCAAAGTAGGATACATATAGTTGTTGTGCTTGATTTTTTTCAAAAAGAACCAATTCTTAAATTTCTGAGCTGTTTTAGTTTTTACTAAGTATAAAACATTCTTTATGGTTGGCATTACTTTCAAAAATATTTTTACTTACTGTTGTGTACTTCTTAAACCATTCACTGCCATTCTGAATTCTAAAGTGCTTCAAGAAAATATATATCATGTTTGAAAATTAGTCTAAACAAGCATTCAAGCACTTGAGAAATAGATATAGCAGAAAGGAGTAGCATAAACCTTTGTCTTGAGAATTCATACCAGTTAGGGAAAACTACAGAACAAACAATGGATGTCACCAATAAAGTCTTCTTCAAAGTACAGATGAATTCAGAAACTACTGCTCATTTTGGGTTGGGTTGATACTTGCATCTCATTTTTAATCAACTGAAGTATCCAAGTAATGACAACTTTAATGTCCTTTACTTCTAGGTAATATAATGTTCTAAGGCCTGGAGTGTTCCCTGCGCTCAAATTTAAGTACATTAAAGGGGAATTATTCATTAGTGTATGGTATATACTCAAGGCTTCTAAATTTCATTTTACTCATTTGTACTAATTGACAGATTAGATCCCCTGGAAGCAATGAAGAATCGACTAATAGGCAATTGCTCTATATGTCAGTGTGGGCATTTGCATTTCTGAGTCTTTAGTCTCATTAGATGGTTAATATTTCTCTGGCTGTTTAACAATGGAGAAAGAATTGACTACTTTGGGCTATTGATGATATTTTCCAAAAATGGGAAAGACTACATTCATGTTCCTGACCCCCACAGATTCAGAGAGTGGTTTACTAAGAAATATGCTTAGTGAAATTATGGGCAGACAGCTTGACTCTTGCTCCTTGTCTCTGCCAAGCAATTATTTTTAAGACCCTGAATATGTTGTCTAACTTCTCTGAGATGTGGTTCCCTAACCTATACAATAGAGATGTTGCCATCTGGTTGGATGCTGTGCGGTCCATGAGTAATGCCTATATTGGCATTTCTCATGCCACTCAACATCCAAGTTCCACTCAGTTATCAGTCATGGCATCATCACCAACATCACTGTCCTTGAGCAGAAACAAAGTGGGTGTTTGCCTAGAAAATGGCAACCTGAGGGTTATATGTAGATCAAGGCTAGTGGGTTCCGTGTATTGTATTAGTTTGAAGTCACTATTAAAAACCATCACAAGCTGAATGGCCTAAAGCAGCAAAAACGGACTCTCACTGTGGTATTTTGAATAAAAACGACCCCCCATATGTTCATATATTTGAGCACTTGGTCCCCAGTTGGTAGAACTGTTTGGGAAGAATTAGGATATATGACCTTGTTGGAGGAAGTGTGTAATGAGCAGTTGGATTTGAGGTTTTAAAGCCCACATGATTCCCACTTAACTGTCTCCTGGTGGATCAGAAGAAAGCTCTCAGATACTGCTTTAGTGCCACGCCCCCTGCCTGCTGCTATGGTGCCCACCATGATAGTCATGAAATCACTCTTTGAGACTGTAAGTCCCAATAAACTCTTCCTTCTATATGTTGTTTAGGTCACCACGGGAACAACACAGTGTCAGAAGGTAACCCTGCCTACCAAGGTTATCTCTAGAAAAATCAAACTAGGAAATAAGCAAGTTTCATTACTTTAATATCTGACAGAATATACCTCAAAACTGGGTCATATCATACTGCTTACAGGAATAACTCATCAAAAGAATATTACAATTTTGAATATATAGACATCAAATGGAATTATACTCAATTTCATGAGGCTAAGGTTACTTGATGTAAAGTCAAAGATTAACTCTAATCTGGTAATAATGTGTGATTTAAATACCTTGCTCTCACCAAGAAAAATATATTAACAAAAAACAAACAGAAGCATTGGAGTTAAATTACTTCATAAATCAAAATGACTTAATAGGCATAAACACAATATTTGATCCAAATGTGACAGAATACACATTCTGATCAACAGCTCATGGAATTTCCCCTAAAAGAAATCATATATTAAGCACACAAAGCAAGTCTTGGCAGATATAGGAAAATTCAAATAATTGCTTATATTCTATCTGACCATAATGGAATAAAGGTAGAAACCAACAGCAAGAAACCACATAAAATTCTCAAAGTCATAGAGATTAAGCAATGCATGCAACATAAATTCCATCTCTAAGGCTTGGGGAGCGTTTCAGAAGGTGGGGGTGGAAATGTTGTAAGAGCTAGAAAATCAGGGAGTTTGCTGTGAGATTGTTTCTCCTATGCTACACCCGCAATGTCTCACCAACATGACTGCCTAACATGAGCTAAACCAGGATGACAGTAATTGACATGCCAGTGTGGACAGAAAAAGCCCACAAGACCTCAACCCTACACAAAGAAATTCCCATAACTACATAATGCTAAGAACAGGGTAAATATTCTTTCCCCAGGAAAGAGCACAGAGATTGGGTACCCAATATCAAATAGCACTGAAAACACACATGCAAGTTACATAATATGGACTGAGTTGGTTAAGCTTGTGGACCTAAGAATACATATGTTTATAGATTCATCTGCATGTATGTGATAACAGTTAATAAAAACAGAGATCATAAATTTGTAAGAAAATATGGAGGGTTGTATGGGAAGATTGAAGGAAGGGAAAGGAAGAGGAAATTTATGGAATTATACTATAATCTTGAAAAATATGAAAGGAATGAATTTAAAAAATGAAGATACAAATTATCAAACTTATGGGATACAGTGAAAGAAACCCCAACTTCATAGCCACAAATGCCTACATTAAACAACAAAACAAGTCTCAGATAAATAACTAAATAATGCAATCTAATGCCTTGGAAAAATGAGAACAAACCAAACCTCAAGGCAGTAACACATGAAAAAGCTTATGATTAGGCAGAAATTAATGAAGTAGAAACAAAAATTACAAAATTCAATGAAATGAAGAGCTCGTTCATTAAAAAGATAATCAAGATTGCTACTCTGAGCAAAATAAACCAAAAGAAAGAGAAAAGACACAGATTAATAATACTGGAAATGAAAAGTGAAAATTTAAAATGGACATAAAGGGAATTCATAAAAGTGTAAGGATATCTTTCAAAAACATATATTCCATTAAATTGGAAAATATAAAAATAATTGGTGATATACTATAGTGGTATATTATTTGTATTTTAATAAATAAAGCTTGCCTAAAGATCAGAGGGCAAAGCAGCCACACTAATCATCCATAAAGGCCAGGGAGTGGTGGTACACACCTTTAATCCCAGATTTGGGAGACAGAAACAGATCTATGAGTTCAAGGCTACCCTGATCTACATAAAATCAATCCAGAAAGAGATCCAGGTGGTGGTCATTCACACCTTTAAACCCAGTGTATGGAAGTCATACACTTAATCCCAGCACTAGGTAGGTGGAAGACAGGCAAGATATGGCTGGGTGGAGAGAGTAATATAAAGGGGAAAACATGGAAACTTGCAGGAGTATAGTGTCTGAGAATTCATGGAGACAGGATCTTGCCTTTTCCATCTGAAGATTTGGTAGAGATAAAAGGTCTCTCTAGTGGTTGGCTGCCTTTCTTTTCTGATCTTCAGGTTGAACCCCAGTATCTGTCCCTGGATTTTTATTATTTTTGCTACAATATTCTAGTCCCTTATGACTTACCAAAGATAAACCAAGATGAAATAAACAATGTAAACAGATCTATAGTAAGCAATGAGGTTAATATAGTAATTAAAATCACATAACCGTAAAAAATGTCTTGTTTCAGAAGGATTAACTGAGTCAGGTCTTAAAGAAGAACTAACTTAAATCCTTCTCACATTATTCTGTAAAACAGCAAAGAATTCTTTCAAATTCATTTGGAAGCCACCATTACTCTGATACTCAAACCAGACATATACAACAAAATTAGAAAATGGTAGATAAATTCCCATGAAAAACTTCCATCTCAGAGTTTCCATTGCTGTGAAGAGACACCATGACCATGGCAACTCTTATAACAGAAAACATTTAATTGGGCAGGCTTACAGTTTAAGATGTTTAGTTCATTATCATCATAGTGTGACATACTGGCATATGAGAAGACACAGTGCTGGAAAAGTAGTTGAGAGTCCTATATCTTTATAGGCATTTTCTTTTAAACTATAATATCTATGCAAGAGTTATCATTACAATACATATAAATAGATTTAAAGAACACAGAAAAGTTTGTTCATCATGATCATGTTGACTACATTGCAGAGATGCAGGAATGACTCAACATAAGAGAATTAATAACTAGTATATTTCATAAATCAACCCAAGAACAGAAATCACTTAATAGTTACAACACAACACAGAAAAAGCCTTTGACAAATGTCCAACATCTCTTCATGATTAAAACTCTGAAGAGACTATGGATGAAGAAAACATCTCTCTATACAACTGAGTCTAAAAATGACAAATCAAAGTAACATAATGGCAAATGAAATAAAATCTCAAAGCATTTCCACAGGAAGATGACAAAGGAGTCTCTCTATGGACCCTTGACCAGTATATAATGTTTGAAACTTAGCTAAAGCAATAAGACAAGAAAGGGCAATAAAACAGATTCAAACAAGAAGAAAATGATGTGGTTCTTTACATGAGACCCTAAATACTCCACCAGGAAACTCCTGGATCTCATAAACAATTTTAGCAAAGTTGAAGGATACAAAGTTAACTCATGAAAGTGAGCTGCTTTCCCTATTGACAGACATCCCGAAAAAGAAGCCAGGGAAACCATCCCATTCACCACTGCCTCAACAACAAACACAAACAACTAAAAACATTGGAATAAAATTAACCAAAAAAAAGTGAAAGAAAAGTTTAAGATACTGGTAAGGGCCACAAAGAAGACACTGGGCTATGGAAAGACCTCTGATGCTCATGGGTTGGAAGTGTAATATTGGGAATATGGCATCCTGCCAAAAATCAATCTAGAGCTTCAATGCAGTCTCCAAACAAAAATCAAATACCATACTTCACAGAAATATAGAAAAATGCTAAATTTATTGGGGAAATGAAAAAGGCCCTTAGACGGTCAAAGCAATCCTGCTGTAGGCAGAAGGTTGGAGGCATCGCTACACCCTATTTCAAGTTATGCTTTCACAGCGATAAAACAGTGTGGTACTGACACATTCAGACAAGCAGAATGGAACAGAAGACCAAGCCATAAGCCCACACACCTGATTTTTTTGAAAAAGATCAAAATTATACATGGAGGACAAGATAATATTCCAATGATACTATTTTTCATTTATTTTTTTAAAATTTTCTTACGTGTATAAATGTATCTGGGCCCTATTCACTGTTCATTCCCGAGACTGCTAAATCCCTGTCCTCTGTGCTTCTCTCCTCCTCCTCTCCTAGTATTAACCAAGATGAATGGCTACTGCTCACTCTGCATGGGTGTGGGGCTTTCTCTGCAGCAAGGTCTGTCACCTACACTTCCAAAGAACTCACTCATCCTCTCCCTACAGCCATCAACTGTCAAAAGGGATGGGGACTGTGTGCCCTTCCTACATCCACACAAAGACACCATCTTCAATAATGATGCTGGAAAAACTGGATACCTATATGTAGAAGAATATTGATTTATAGCGCTCACCATGCACAAAATATCAAATCCAGGAATTCAAAAACACTCATGAAAATGTCATAACGGAGCCCACTGCATTAGGCGCTCCCCTGTGGCTGTGATCAAGCACCATGACCAGGGAACATACAGAAGAAAGTTTGTTTTGGTTATGGTTACAGAGAGCTGGAATTCATAATGGCTGTGACAGCATCCAGGACCTTGAGTGGCAGCAGAAGCAGAAAGCTGACAACTCATGCCTTCAACAGCAAGCACAAAGCAGAGAGAGAATCGCAAGTAGGCAAGGCTTTTATTATCAATCAAAGCTCATCCCCAGCGATGGATGTCCTTCCTCCAGCAAGGGCTCATCACCTAACCTCCTCAAACAGTGCCATTAACTAGGCACCAAGTATTCAAGTTCCTGAGACCATGAGGCCATTTCTCATTCAGATTATATATTTATTATTATATATAATAAAGACATTTTTAAAAAGCAAGAAATGTGTTGCAGTACGATGGAAAAGTCAGAGAATCTCCTAAGCCACTTTATAGCAGTACATTTTTTATAAAATAGGCGAGATAGATAAGTTCATGGAAAAACAACTTAAATCTCCCAAAAGTATGAAGCTTCAGAGATAGATGGTTTCTTACCAATGAATTCTTTCTAAATAAGACCAGCCCACCACTCACATATTTAAGGATCAAAAATAGAGGTAAAATTATCTTTGAACATATTTAATAATACTAGCATAACCCTTATAATAAAACTAAAAGCATTGCAAGAGAAATTAAGGCCCCAAACTGTCTCATTAATAAAGACACCAGCACACACACACACACACACACACACACGCACACACATACACAAACACACAGCCCTTAAAATATTTTAGGATGTTCATTCCAGAAATATATAAAACTAAAACATTTCAGGAAAATGAGGTTTCTGTGAAATGTTGTATTGACATTTGAAAATCATGGACTGAAGTTTAATAGTTTATAAATGAAAACTGAGGTATTAGGATCATAGCGGTAATGTAAAAACATTTGATGAATGTCATCATGCAATCGTAAGAAAAACTACTAGCAGATTATGAAAGACAAACGAGTATCTCATTTTGATGTCTCTCATTCTCTGAAGGTTTGTGAGATGAGAATGGAGTGACTATGGTTCCACTTGAGTCTGCAGTGCAGGGCCGGATCTCCACTGTAACGAGGCAGGCAGACAAGAGGTGAGAAGAAGAAAGGAACTCTCACTGTTTACGGATGATGGGGCTTTCGCACAGAAGACCCTCTACATTTGCTGGAATTAGACTGCTAAGTAAATTTAACAAAGCAACTGGATACAGGCTTGGGACATGACTGTTTACAGCTAAAATTTTAAATGATCTTGTTTATATTCTGGTCTCTTATTGTCGCATAAATCTTTCACCTCTCACAATGACCTAATGCCCTCCAAACCACAGGTCCTTAGGAATAAATTTAAACAAATATGTGTGCAACTCCTGAAAGAGACCTAGGAAACCTTCCAGAAAGAGTCAGGTACAGCCAAAGAGTGGTGTGCACCGTGGATGGGGGCAGAAGCAGAGATGTACTGTTGCAAACAGTCTCAGGGAAATTGACAATTTGATTCTAAAATTTATGTAGAAACACAAAGGGTCAAGAATAATAAAAACGGTCTTGAACAAAAATGCGAAAATTTTCACTACTAGCTATCAAGACCACCATAAAGCTATAGAAGACAGTGTGCAATGGAATAAAGAAAGAGCAGCATTAGGCTGAAAAGTGTAGATTCAAGACAGGAACATAAAGACATGCCTGTAAACTACCTGATTTATGAAAAGGATTACTGAAATTCTCTTTTGAATAAATGATACTGAATCAACTAGTATTCATATAGGCAAAATCTGAAAATTAACCTCTCTATCACACTTTGCAAAGAATTGACACCAAACGCCTACATCCATAAAGGAAAGCAACATAAGATCAACATAGTAATGTGGAGATTTATCTTGATAACCTTGGGAGAAGCAGACAATCCCAACTCATACTCAAATATCTTAAGCTAGAATAGATTTGATGAGTTGGACATCATTTAAAAATTAGAAAAGTCTACAATTTGTTAAGAAAATGAGGATGTGGGAGTGTGGATTGGTTGAAGTGCTGTTCTGAATGTCCTAGATCATCATGACTCTGATACCCAGAACAAGGCAGGCAGGAGAGGAGAAAGGACTAGCAGGAGATAATGCTATTACAAGGGAAATGAGGGGCTGGAGAGATGACTGGGCAGTTAAGAGCACTTGCTTCTGTACAGGACTGGAGTTCAGTCCCAGAACCTACATCTGGCAGCTCATAACTTACTGCAACTCCAGCTCCAGAGCATCTGATATTCTCCCTCTGACTTCTGTGGGCACCTGTATGCTTGTGGCATGCATTTACACGCGCAAGTGCACACACGCAATAATTAGAACTCTTAAAAAATAGTCAAAGCTTTTCTTAAGCAGGCAAAGAAACTAAAACATACATACTCACAAAAAGCATGCATGTAAAGAACGGACAAATGCATACATGCATACACATGCATACATACAAAGATACCAAAGTTAAGCATGAGAGGAACCAGAACAAACATCTAGGACAGCACCACCGAAATTATTTTGTTCATTTCCCCCATTTCAGTTTGCACAGAGGAACACAGTTCTGCTTATCACACAGAAGACAGATGTGTGAGCGAATGGGATGTGCTCTATCATACAGAAGACAGATGTACAAGTGAGGGGAAGGCTCTCTCCTGATGTCATGCATATCTGCTGAATCATATGTGCAACGTGCTTCTCATGTCACACGTGCCTACTGAATCATGTGTGCAAAGTGGTACCTCCTTTGTGAAAAACAAATGCATCACAGAGCCTCCTTACTGGCATGTCTGTGGAACCGTGATGTGGAGTCATTAGAGGTAAGGACGGACCTTGCTGGGATCAGTCCTTGCTCTGCTATTGGCTGGTAAGCTGGTGCTGGGAAAGTAACTTAACTTCTGAGTCCCAGTTTCCCCTACAGGATAACGATTTAATGTTGCTTTATGTAAAGTAGGTTTCAATGAAAATAAAATGAGACAATAAATGCTAAAATATCACAGAGTTCTGTATGTATTGATAGGGAGAGTGATAGATATTCTTGGAGCTGCATTCATTGTCTACATTGTTATATGTAAATCACACTCCACTTAACGTCACTATTGCCCCTTTTTACTTATTAAGAAGAATTAATGCATGCGCCTAAAACATTATAAATTTGCACAGATACTTTTGTGTCACCCTACACATCAGACACGGATTAACTAAAATGTATATAGTGTCTCTTATATATTATTAATTGGAGAGAAGATGAAAAGCAATTACTTGGGGAACAGAATGAGATAGTCAATACTATCAATCAATGCAGAAGCTGTGTATATTCCACAAAGAACTGAGAATTTTCACTGTTGTTAAATTTTAAGACTTCTTTTGATATAAATCCCCTCTTGGGTAGATCACAGCAGAGTAAGCCTGGACTCTCAAGACTGTGAGATGTTGAAGAGAAAACAATTCCCCTAATTATTTCAAGCTCACTCTAGGTTTGAACTTTCCTCCCTAAGGCTGGCCTCCTATGTCTTTCATGTCTAGTGTCTGCCTAGAGTGCTCTTGTTCACAATAGAGCCTGGAAAATTGGTGCTCATGTTTTAACACCGCACACTCATTCCATCACAGCTTCCTGGCTTAGTTAGGGTTTCTATTGCTATGATAAAATATCATGACCAAAAGCCACCTGCAAGGAAAGGGTTTATTTCACTTACATTTTCAGGCAAAGGTCCATCACTGAGGGAAATCAGAACAGTAATTCAAGCACAAGGCAGGGATCTGGCAACAGGAACTGAAGCAGAGGCCATGGAGGGAGGCTGCTTACTGGCTTGCTCCTCATGGCTTGCTCAGCCTGTTTTCTCACACCATCTAGGACTATCTGCCCAGGGTTGAAACCACCTGCATTGAACTGGGTCCTCCCTCACCAATCATTAAGAAAATGTCCCCATAGACTTACCTGCAGGCCAATCTTACAAAGGCATTTTCTCAATGGTTCCCTTGACTCGGATAACTCTACCTTGTATTATAACAACAACAACAACAACAACAACAACAACAACAACAACAACAACAAAAACCTACCAAGGACCCTCCGAACATGCATGCAGATCCTTGCTGAGCACCAGAGATAAACTCTTCCTCATGTGTGTATCATCTAAACCAACATCCTGAGAAAAATGGCCTCCCCTGTGTCTTCCCTCCTTCTCATGGCTCTGGTATGCACACACTATTAGAAAATAACCTTCCTAGCTGGTTATGATTCCCTAAGAGAAAGGCTTATATCTACTTGCCTTTCCCCACACTACTGAGAGGCCTGTCACACCGTGGCTCTCAATAAATGTTTGCTAGATGACATTAATTATCCACAGGACCTTAATACAGTCTGCTCTGTCCAGTGAGTCTCTTCATGAATTATTTAGAAATGAAAACAACTGCATCTAGTTCCCTCCTTCGGAGACATTCTTTGTTCCTTATCTCCTATTGTATGAGTGTTTTTTCCACAGCCTCAGGGGTTGTGTGTGCACTGCTGGCCATGGCGCTGGTGAAGCTGAAGCATGCAGGAAGGCAGGGAAATGACACCTGCTGCCATTTCAGATTAAAAATCTGAGACTCTTCTGGGGGAGAAAAAATCACAGCAGGCATACACATATGCATATATGTACAAATATATGACTTAAATCTGAATTAAATATACCAGGGGATCTGACACATTTTTATAATAGCTGACAACGTATACCCAGAACGGGAACTCACTAGGAAATATTCACGGTTTGACCACACAGCATGGTAATTTAATCCAGCCTACAAACAGGAATCACACTGGCTACTAAGAAACACAGCATAGTAATTTAGTCCAGCCTACAAACAGGAATCACACTGGCTACTAAGAAACACAGCGTAGTTCTAACAGTCTCCTCAAGATCATAAAGCATGCCGAATTACTTTTGAAAAAAAAATCCCATTATTTGTGCCGAAGTGGGAGAAGCAGCTGTTCTTCCAGGAACGCGAGGCACATTTTGATGACTGGCTCAAGGAACATAAATGTCAAGGAGACTTTGGAGATAAGAGCATAAAATCCATATCCGTCTGCTTTTTTTTGAGATAAGTAACAGTCTGGCTTTAATGATCTTGCAAAAAGAAGTCCATAGGAAGGACCAAGGAGTGGAAACAGAAAGAGTGGGAACAGAGAAAGAGGAGAAACAGGAAAAGAGGGGAACAGGGATGGGGACAGAAAGAGTGAGGACAGGAAAAGCATGGGAACAGCGATCCAGCAGGGACGGGGATAGAGTGGGAACAGTACCTACTTGGTCTGATGTTTCGATCCCTGCAGGTGGGCGTGGTACTGTTCTATGGAGTTGAGCGACACACTGCAGATGGTACATCGGTAAGTGCGCCTCAGACCTGTGGGCGACAGACAGACGTGGTTAGCTGCATCCCTGCCATCAGCCCTGATGATGAATGAATCATATCATTCACGAAGGCACGTTCTGAGTTTCAGAAAAGACACTGGGTCCCCTGTACCAAGGCCACTCCTGTCCTTCCCTCTAGAGCCCAGCCATCAGACTCAGCGGAAGTGGGACTGTACAGGTGTTTAGAAGATGTCTGTCCTGTTTACAGATGGCTGATGGGTAAAAACAAATGACTTTGGACTCAAGATAAATGTTTTGGGAATTTTCTAACTCAAGTCAAGAAGCATTGCTGCCTTTTTCCTAAGTCATATAGACATGATTTTATCTCTACAGAGAAATAAAAACAAACAAACACACAAAAACCCATCCAATTCCTTTGCCATCTCCTTTCCCAATCAGAACTGAAGTGTAACATTAGATGTTAGTAACCTAGGCTTGATATTAAGTTTGTCTTATAAAATGCAAGTAACCAATAGAAATAAAATGAACCAATCAATCCTCAGGGTCTGACTTCCCATCAGAGTTAAGACTATCTATGTATTCTCCTGTTTATTCTCTTGCCTCATTAATACAGCGTCAGCTTTGGGTTGGGTACTACTGGGAATCACAAACTAGAAAAGATGCTTTTGTTTTCAAGGAATTTAGGGAAATCTTGAGTATTTCAGAACACCGATTTATCTGAAGGAAAATTCATGTTACCAAACAGCATTTTCTACATCACATTAAACTCCCATGTGGTGGAGATCCACCACCGCACACATTCCTCTGACTGCTGTAGCCCTAAGAGAGGGAGGAAAAGCGAAGCTAATGCCGAGTCCTGTGAGATAGCAGCGCACACTACTCAGTCTGAGAGTAAAAAGAAAGATGGGTCTATGCCAGCTTCTATGGTCTCTGGGACGGAGGGTATCATTCCCCATTGCTTTCCTAAGCGTCCACTCTGCACCCCCAGCCTTGGAGAAACCAGGAAAACATAGCGAGGAAAAGAGTCCTAGAGGGTAACCCAAAACTCCAGGAAGGAGAACTACTTCCACAGATGTCTCCGTGATACGCAACGGGAACATGTGTTCTGCCCTAGATATGTTAGTGGGAATTTTCTGCGTCTGTGGATGAGCATAGGATTTCTTGACACTAAAAATTCAGGCCCTGAAAGAATGAGCTCCACAGAGGCAGTGTGAATGGAAAGTGTGGGAAAAGCAGAGTCATCGCTGGAGCCTGACTTCAGCTGCTAGGAGTTCCGCTGATGGCATAGGAGAGCATCGTTGGAGCTCTTCTGAACATCTGTGCTGTAAGCAGAACCAAAACTCAAAGAGCAAAGCCTCAGAGTGTGGGTCTGACCTCAGGCAGCCACCCAGGAAAAACTTCTGGGGTAGGCGTCCTCGATCTTCCTAGTGTTGCCCCTTCAATACAGTTCTTCGCATGCGGTGACCCCATAAAATTAGGTCACTGCTATGTCACAATTGTAATTTTGCTACTATAATGAATCATAACGTAAATACCTGATAGGCAGGATATCTGACACATGACCCTGTGCAAAGGTTGTTTGATCTGCCAAAAGGGGTTGTGACCCACAGGCTGAAAACCACTGTTCTATAGGTTCTGATCAGTAAGCTATACACAGAGTCAGAAGGTGTTTCAAACCAGAACCCCATCCTAACCTATACTCCAAAAATATGGTGGTGCACACCTTTAATCCCAGCACTCGGGGAGGCAGAGACATGTGGAACTCTGTGAGTTCAAGGCCAGCCTGGTCTATGGAGAGAGTTCCAGGTCAGCCAGGCCAACAAAGAGAATCACTGTCTTGAGCCATCCCCCTATCCACGCGAAAAAAAAAAAAACCCAAACAGACAAACCACAACTTCCCCATCGAATCATACTTCCCACACTCTTTGAAGCTTGACATAGGACCAGCTAAGGTGGGTCTTAGGAATGAAAACCAAGTCATTCCATTAAAAAGAGCTGAGCTTGCATGGCCTTTCCACTTCAGAAGGATTATCCTGCTCCCCAAACCCAGAGGCTATAAGTTATCACAGCCAGTATAGAAGTTGTCAGGATGCTTATCCAGGCCTGGTCCATGCTGCTCTTTTATGCATAGAATCAAAATATGAAATTCGGCTTCAGGCAGTAACTCCCTCCGGAGGTCTCCATCAATCTTTTCATAATAAACAGTAACTGCCGTGTGTGAGTTCTCCTTAGAGTTCACACTAATCAAAGGACTCCTCGTAAAAAATGGAGGTTCAGTTTGGCAATAGGCATAAATATTTATGTTTAAAACTGGGAACTTTTAAGAACATCAACAAATCTAAAGAATATTCTGATCTGCTGCTTTCTGGAAGTTTTCTCAGGCTCTGCAGCCAAACCGAGCCATGGCTGCAATGCGAGCTGCAGGGGCAATGAACTGAAAAGCCGTGGGCATAAATAAGAACAAAGGTAGAGAGAACCTCCCCCACAAAAGACACGCATCCTCAGTGGGAACTTGGGATTTATTAATACTTAGCTGAAACCCTAACTACTTTGGAATTATATGGCTCTTTTTCCTCAGGGAACTAGAAAATCTAATTATTAAATCAAAAATGTCAACTTCCTCACCAAATCCATTTCAGCACAATAACACATTAATGGCCTCCAAAAGCCCCGGAGTCTAGCAGGACAGTGTGGGAACAAGACAGAGTTTCTGACTTGGGGGATCCAGAGGATCTTCTTGAAGACGACACATCACTTTGTATTTCTATTTCCCAGCACAGTGTTTATAAAAACAGATGGGTCTGGAGAATTTAGCAGAATGTGACGCTGCAATGTGTCTTTTCAAGTCTAGTGAAACTGCAGTCCACATGGCTTCAGGCAAATTCACTGTACGTTAGAGAAACGGTATTGAGCCTGTATTTTGGTATTGAGCCTGTATTTTGGTGCCAGGTGTTTTGCTGAGTGCCCAGGTGTTGGAAATGATGAGACATCGTATGTTTTCATATGGAGCTATCTGGGGAGAAAGGCAAATGATGAGGTAAGGCTCCTGAGGTCTGGGCACAGAGAAGAGCTTCCTAGTCCTCATGAGGGAAGCTACTTGTACACTAGTGATGGAGGAAGGTCATTGGTTAAATAAAGAAACTGTCTTGGCCCTCATAGGTTAGAATTTAGATAGGCGGAGTAAACAGAACAGAATGCTGGGAGGAAGAGGAAGTGAGCTCAGAAGTCATGCAGCTCCTCTCAGGGCCAGAGGCCAAGCTCTCCTCTCCC
Organism: Microtus ochrogaster; assembly: GCF_000317375.1. Taxonomy (NCBI): domain Eukaryota; kingdom Metazoa; phylum Chordata; class Mammalia; order Rodentia; family Cricetidae; genus Microtus; species Microtus ochrogaster. The sequence continues at coordinate 1,933,487 of NC_022032.1, read as the reverse complement.
AGGAAGATGCCATGAGCAAGCTGCCAGGTCAGACATGCCAAATCTTTCCTGGTAAGACTGATGCTACACAGATTATTAGAGATGGGTTGATCGGGATATGAGAATTAGCCTGTAAGGGCTAGAGTTAATGGGCCAAGCAGTGTTTAAAAGAATACAGTTTGTGTGTTGTTATTTCGGGGCATAAGCTAGCCAGGCGACCAGGAGCTGGGGCAGCAGGAACGCAGCCCGCAGCTCCTACTACACACTGGACAGCAGCAAACAGAGTCACACGTAGTCCAAGTATTGGTGGCATGCTCCATCCTAAATATGACTCACCTGCCTCCATCCAAGGCTTAGGGAACGTCATGGAGGGGGGAGCAGAGAAAGAACGCATGTGTCAGGGGCTGGGTAGGACATCTGTGAAAGAGCGTCATCTGGACATGGTAGGGGTAGCACACCTGAACTCAGAGCAGCTGTGTGTGCTGAATAAGACCTCAACAGCATTCAGCATGGATGGGCGTGGAGCACTCAAGGCCCCACCCCTAGATGAGGAGCTATTGGCAGTTAATGTCTGCTAGAGAAGGAAGAATCAGTTTTGTTTGGGGATATGGCCCCCAGCAGATTGGCCTTGGTTCAGTGTATGGCCCCACACTCATGCCCATGTGGTGGGCATCACTAGTTGGATTCGGTGGGCTCTGTGGGAAGCTTGATTTAAAAACAAAAACAAAAACAGAGGATGGCGACCTAGCTGCAAAGTGATGCTGGGTAAGGAATGTTCTAAGGAGAGGAGCTGCGTGTGGAGGGCAGAGGAGGAAAGGAGCCTGCGTGAAAGGCAGTCAGAAAATGAAAATAAAGGATGAATAAGAAAAAGCAAAATATCCTTGTCAATCGAGAATCCAACATTCATTAGTATACCATTTGAAACACAAGGGCTTCAAAGCAAATGTCTGTCCATAAACAAAACCTAGCCACACAATATGCCTGCAAAGTTGAGCTACTACTGCTGAATGAAGCTCTTAAGGTGAAGGAATGCAAAAGCAAAATAAAAACCCTACACTATGTTGAAATTAGGTTCTACAGGAAAAAAAAAAAAAACAACATGAACACCAGAAAAGATGAATGTAGCGCCAGTCAGATGACACCAGGCTTGACTGCCACCATTTGAGGCCTCACATGGGGAAAAAAGAGAAGAAAGTCCTGAATATTGTCCTCTGACTCCACAAGTGCACTGTGACGTGTATGCATGCATACACACACACACACACACACACACACACACACACCATAAATTTCAAGATGCAAATAAAATAATGAAGTTTTGGGTATCCTTCTTTTAAAATTGCTCTTAACTTACCTGAAGGCCACCAACAACCTAGATACTGTATCTGAGTGTTCACAACATGCATCAAGTTCAAACAAAGAATGAACAGGAGTGGAAAAACACTACTGATGGATCATTTTCTTTATATGGAGCACTGCAGCTTTAACTCTAAGGTGACAATGGAAATTTAAAGGAGGGATAATCCCACATGTTCTCTTACAGCAACTACTAAACTACTAGGCAGAATGGTGAGTGTTTCTATTAGCCCAAAGTGAGGAGGGATAAGGGTTAGGAAACAGAAAATATGGAACCCTGGAAAAGGGACCCTCCGCAATACAGTGTTTTCTCACCCAGCATGAGGACCTGGATTTGGTTGCCCAGCACCCATGTTCATATCTAGCTGCAGTACCAGGTGATAATGGCCCCAGAACTAGGGAGGTTGAGGTAAGAGGATCCTTGGAGATTTCTGCCTACCTTTTCTACCAAATCACTGAGCTCCAGTTCAGATAAAGACAAGACACACAGAAGCACATAACCCTCCTCACACACTCCACTCCACTACACACACATGTACATATACATATATATGCCACACATGTACCCCATGCACATATAGCACACACACACATATACCATATACATACTTCCCAAACACCCCCATCATATAGATGGAAAAATAAAAGTAGAAAACAAATGGAACAAATAGAAAAACAAAAAGCAAAGTGATATAACTTAATTCAATCACATTAATAACTACATTAAATATAGATAGGCTAAGAAATCTCAGAATGTTGAAATTGACAAAGCAGATAAAAACCAAGACCCAAATATATCAAATGCATGCTTCAGTTAAAGGCAGACTATGTATACCTACAGGCTAGAATGAAAAAGGTTGGGATTGATTCATTGGAATATTAAATTAAAGTTAAAATGCTTCTGTTTCTGTCTGAACAGACTTCACGGCAAGGCACTTCCCAGACATGAAGAGGGCAGTTTATAATGATGAAGGGGAGGATTTCATCAGGAGAACACAACTCAGGATGCCATTGAGCTAATAAAGTTTAAGAACAGGCTATATAAAACCCGGTAAAACCAAAGGAAGAATGAGTCAAGAGCACAATGATGGGGAATGTTGACATACGTTTCTTGGTAGTTGTTAGAAAAACATAAAAAAAAATATCAACAGTGTCTAGAAACCCTGAGCAGAAGTGCCAGCTATCTTGTCCTAATTCATGTTTGTAAACAACTCTGTTAGTGTTCTCTGGGAGAGACCCATGTGGAGTGTGTGCTGAGCCCCTGTAAGCCCCATAAACTTAAAGGGAGTTCCGATGACAATTCAATTAAATTAGAAATAAATCACAATAAGATTTGCAAAGCTTCTAAATTATTGCTAAGTCACTCTGATAAAGAATAACAGAAGACAGCTTGAACTAAATTTTAAACAAAAAACTCCAGATGCAACTGTGAAGGTTTTAGAGATTTGCAGTCTCAGCCCCATGACACTAGATGACGGCAAGAGCTTCAACCAAACTGAAGAAAGCAAGAGAAACTGTACGCATTAGGAACAGAGGACGGGGAAACATTCATTAATAAAACCAAATTCGGTCTTTGAAATGATGAATTCAAATATTGCCTCCAAGCACACTGAATGAAGATTAAAAACAACCAAGTGAACACATACCACCCAAATAAGAGTAGACATCAATTCAGACTATATGGACCAATTTAGAATAGCAGGAAAAGAATGTTATGAGCATTCAATGTTCAAATAAATCTTAGATGATGCGTGAGTCAGACTCAAGTACCAAAGCTAAGAGGACAGCCACCCATCAACAGGCACAAATTGGTTATCAAGAGTTTCCTACGTAGAAAGATGAAAGCCCAGGTGGTTGCTCTGGAAAATGTTATCGAACACTAAAGGACTGTGTAACACCGACTGTACAGCACACTCTTGGAAGATGGAGGAGGGAAAACACCGACACGTGCAGAGGAGGATGTTCCAGAGTCTCTGCATCCAGGATCAAAATCCCCAGCAAACTAAAAGTACATTTTATTTGGTAGGGAATGCCTATGTAAGTTCTACAGCTAAAATGACAGTTTCCTCTGATTGGGCAAATAAAAAGCAAGAGTATCACTTGGAGAAGGGCTGCTGGTGTCAAACCTGTGCATGCTGAGCTCTACTGCAACAAGGTATGAATTCAGGCTAGCAGCAGTAGGCTCCCCTCCCCCCAGGAAACAAAAGGAAATAAAAGATAGTCAGATTGGAAAGGAGGATGTAAAATACTCTTTATTTATAGAAAATTTTGCTAAACAGAAAGTCCTAAAAAGGCAAACAAATGGCTTCAAAAGAATTCGGTGATGCAAGCACACATAAGATCAATAGAAGAAATTGTATTGTTCTCATAGCTACCTCCTTTCAGAAAATGCTATTTTCTAATATCATTATAATATACCCCCAAACTGCTTCAAAAATAGGAGTAAACTTAGCAGTAATGCAGAAGGTCAAAACCAACAAATATTTTTGAGAGAAGTCAATAGAAACCGATGCAGATACAGAGATCTGGAATCAGGTTCATAGATGGAATCCAGACTGTAGCTCAGTCATTAGATGCGCAGTCAGCACTAAGTGGACACAGGGAACCAGGGGCAGGATGGAGTCAAGAAGGAGACTGCCCTTTAGAGGTAAGGTGAACAGCAATCTCAAGGCAATTCAACAGGGAGGAAAGCTTTTCTATGAGTGGATAAATATACAAGCACTAACGAAACAATTCAGGTCGGCTTGAGCTGCCAGCACACATGAAAATATGAGGGCTGGCCTGGTGATATGGTTCAGGGAGGACAGTACAAACCCAATGGCCTGATCCAATCTCTAGAACCCATATCAAGGTACAAACAGAGAACCAGCTCCACAAAGTTGCCCTCTGATCATCCACATGTGCACACATACACAGAATACACTACAATAATAAAGAGAATAAAAATTAAGATTATGGCTGTTAATACATTAACATTTACATTTAATGTTAATACATTAACATTTACACTTAATGTTAATACATTAACATTTACACTTAATGTTAAGTTAATACATTAACATTATACTTAATGATATGTTAATACATTAACATGTAAGAAGCACATTCTATGAAAGAAACTGTAAAAACATGAAAATGGATAGAACACATTTCATAAAGCATAAGAAGATTTTACTTATGAAAGATGTCATTTAAAAACAGAGCGGTGAGTACTGCCCAAGGAGACTTGCATCCAATGCAGGGTTCTGCCCAGAATGCAGAATTAGCTCTGCCAATCTGTCATTAATACACAACCCAGTATTTCAAACAGCAAACTATTTGATCAGATGTGTCATAAAGATATAAATATGATCAATAAGCATATGAAAAAGTATCTGGCTTCAACGGTCTCTGGGGAGATGCAAATTAAGTGGATGATTAATCACTATCTCACCTCTAATACAAAGGCTGCCATCAAATAAAACAATGCCAAGCATGACTAGCCATGTGAGCAACCAGAATTCGCACGTTCTGGGGCTATTGGAAGTGGTGCTCCTTAGAGAAGCCATCTGGTGTTTCTTCTGAAGTTTTAATCACACACCTAACTGGATAGGGGTTTACTCTAGAGAAATAAAAAGCTGTGTATGGGCCCATGTGTCTGTGTGTATGTGTGTCTGTCAGTCTGTTTGAGTGTGTGTGTCGGAAAACATGTGTGTATGCATGTGTATGAGTGTGTGTGTGTAAAACCTGTATATAGATGTTTTCAGCAGCTTTAATTGTAGTTGCCAAACAATGAAAATGTCCATCAACATGAGAACATAAAAATTAAGGTATACTTGTATAATGGCATAAAAATGAGAAAAAATTTCAATGTACTAATTAAAACATCAACATGGGTGATTCTCAAAACCATTCCACTTTGGTAAAACACTGGACACAGAAAGGCAAATTCTATGTGATCCCCGATGAGATAATGGTCTCCTGGGAAGCAGGGTTCAGAATGGCACTCCCTTTGTCAGTGGGAACTGACAAGTGAAAATTGGAAAATTTGGAAAAGATAATGCTTTCTATTTTGATGAAGGATGGCAATTACAAGGTATGTTCACTTATCAAAATTCATTATCTCAAATACCTAAGACCTGCACTTCACACTTTATTTTAAAAAAATGCAAGCCTTGCTGGGTGGTGGTGGTGCATGCCTCTAACCCCAGCACTTGGGAGGCAGAGGCAGGCTGATCTCTGTGAGTTCGAGGCCAGCCTGGTCTACAGAATGAATTCCAGGAAAGCTGGGGCTGTTACACAGAGAAACCCTGTCTCAAAGAAACAAAAGCAAAAGCAAGCAAGCAAACAAATGCATGGCTACAGTTTACACAAAAAGTGCAGCTAACCAGGAACTTGAGTTTTGTCTCCCCCCCCCATTGCTTTTCATTGTATTGTATTTTTATAGTACTGTATTTATTTTATTGTATTGGCTTTCCAGAATACAGACACCCTGTTGATGCCCTGAGAGCATTTCACCACAGAGGGAGATGTTTACACACGTTCTCACCACAGAGGGAGATGTTCACACACGTTCTCACCACAGAGGGAGATGTTCACACACGTTCTGAATTACAAGTGCTCCATAAAGCTGGACCACTGTTGAGGACGATTCAGAATATAGAGATGAGGGCAGTGTGGTGGCTAGTTTTCATTGTCAACTTGACTATGCCTGGAATTAACAAGAACCCAAAAACGGAGTGGCACACCTGTGAGGGGTTTTGCTCAATTTGAAGCAATAAAGTTCCCATCTGGCTCTTTGGTGTGGGAAGACACAGCTTTAATCTGCATCTTTTGAGGTGGGGATACACCCACCTCTAATCTGCACCACATCATTTGCTGGAAGACTGAATAAGGGCGTGGGAGAAGGAAGCCTTTGCACTTTGCCTGCTTGCTCTAGCCTCATTATCAAGTCCATTCCTTCACTGGTGTTAGAGGGTATTTCTCTGGAATGTTGATGTTTACTGAAGACTGGCTAAGACATCCAGTCTCCTGGCCTGAAAAATAACTGGCTTCTTGCAACCTCCATTCATAGACATCCATTGTTTAATTAGCTGGACCACAGCCTATAAGTCATTGTATTTAATCATGCGTATGGAGGGGGGGAGGAAAAGAGAGGGAGAGAGGGAAGGAAGAAGTGAGGGAAAGATATTCATTCTATAAATTCTGTTACTCTAGAGAACCATGGCTAACGCAAACAGCTTTTGATGTTTAATTATCTCTTCCAGTTCTTGATCTTAAATACCCATCAATCAAACTGTCTCATAAGTGGCTTTGCCCTCCTCCGACACACAATAATTTTGTAACTCAATGTCCTACTACATGCGTCTTAGATAAGCACAGCCGGGCTTTCTCTGCCACTTGGCTCACCCATCCGCCATGCCACGACTCTAGAAGCAGACTCCATTGTCATGATAAACAGCGGAGTCTGGGGGCAGACTTCTGCTAAAATGAGAGTGTGCACAGAGCTGGACCTGAAGTCACACCCTGGTTCAAAATCCGTGGTCGCTGCACCATGCAGACTGCCTCCACACACTGTGGTTCAGAGTCCCTGGTCCCTGCATTATGCAGACTGTCTCCACATGCTCTGGTTAAGAATCTATGGTCCCTGAATTATGTAGGTTCAGAGTCCGTGGCCCCTGCTCTGTGCAGAATGCCTCTAGGAGAGGTAGCCAGCAAGAACCTCTTTGGGGGTCATTAGGCCCACATCCTCACCCAGTACTGAAGCAATTAGATTCATAAAGGCACTGATAGCTTCCCCTAATTCTTAGAGATAAGTAGCCAAAATTAGTGAAAGTGAGCAGATTCATTTACAGTTTGGAAAATCCAGGGAGGGGAAGCCTTAGTTTGTTATTTTGTAGCAAGGTCACAATATTATAGAAAAGATGAAACAAAAGACAGTAAATGGTGTATATTAGTTTAGCTGCAGAACAAGCTTGTGTGAATGCCCTTCCTTCTAGCCAGGTTTTTCCTTTAGCTGGTGCCAAGGCTCACTCACCACCACACAGACCAGCATGAGCGTCCTGAAGCACTTCTAACTCTCTGCAGTCCATTGTCGGGCTCAGTTGTCTGGTAGTGGGAAGAAGAAAAGGAGGGAAGGAGGTGTCCCTCTTGAAGCATGAACTGAACAAGGGTGATGTCAATGGGTATGCCAAAGCAGATGTTGAAAAAATTTCCGCCTCCTCCCCGCCTCCCATTTCCTTCCCCCTCCTCCCACTCTTCTCCCCCTCCCCCTCAAAAGTCAGGGTAGGGACTATGAGGCTAGACTAGAGCCACAAGCAAATGTGTGGATTTAAGGTCAAAGTGTTGGGAATAAGCAATTATGAGTATTCCCCCTTAAATGGGATATCAACATCAACCCAACCCTCTTCCCACAAATTTCCAAGAATAGCAACAAAGAAAAAAATGTAAGAGCAGGAGGATGGGAGGAGGGAAGCCTTGAATGCTATCCTCTGGACATGGCTATCCATGAGCCATGAACTCACAGAACCCATACAAGAGCTGCACAATATCGAACCTGTCATATCACGCTGTCAAAATTCCAGCACAAATGGGAAAAAGGATCATGAGGCCCTACCTTTAGTGAGGAGCTACTGGCAGATCTTGGGGAGAGTGAGTTAGTTTTGGGGCATATGTGGCCACTGGTAGGTTACCCATGCTCTAGTGGATGGTTATCTCTGACACCCCACCATAGCCATTTGCTTTTCAGTGGTACTATTCACACTCAGTGGGTTATTAAAAAAGAGGCAGAGGGGGCAAGAAGGACATGAAATTAGGGAAGCCTGGGGAGAGTTGGAGGGTGGGGAATGGGTATAACCAAAATACATTATAAAGACATAAAATCTTTAAAAGAATGAATTCAAGTATATAAAAAGACCTTACAATGGCTATGGGAGGCAGATGAAGTGTAGTGTCTGATTGTGGTGAAAGTTGGGGATCTAGAATAACTGTCGCTTCTCCATCTAATTCCAAGCACTCGGTAAGACCTCAGTTTCCATGGAGGAACTGGGAAGCCATGCAAGGAAGCAGGAATGTGGCTCACACACCCGCTCTTAGGCTCCCATGATAGAAATGGCTCCCATCTATGAGCTGAATCTACAAAACCTTGCTTTGCCATAACCCAGATGAGAGTAAGCTGCTTTTCCACATTTGAGATGCTCTAAGCACCGCAGAGAGTGTCTAAATGCCTTCTGAATTCAACCCATTGCCTACAGGCACAGACTACAGGGTACCAAACAGCTAATTAAACAGAGAACACACTTTCTAAAACGCTTTCTCTGTTTGAACAGTGAATATGCAAGGCTTTGAAAACTGAATGGGCAAAGAAAAGGCTTAACATCCTCAAAAGCACTTTCCAAACAAACAAAGCCTAAGGAGAGGGAATACGTTCTTGGCAATTAAAAGGCAATTTTATCCATGTTGGATGTCTGGCCCAAGCAGGGGCTGGGAAGTCAGTTGTCATCAGTGAACACTCAAAGGGGACAGAGTAGTTCAGCACTAGCACACTAGAGGATGGCGGAGATCTATTCCACTAGGCAAAGGCAGGCCCTAAGCATTGATGGCTTGAACAAATCTGCCTCAAAACAGCCTTAACCTAGTTTTAAAGATGATCGATCATTGCTCTTATGTTACCCTTTCCAACCTAAAAGAAAGCCAGAGAACTGGACAGCTTTGTTTTTGTTTTGGGGATCTCAATAATGCCAGGCAAACACAGGCTGTCTGAATCTACCCATTTGAACTGTACTCTAGTGATTTTAGCCACGTGTTAAATACCAACAATTGTGAGAAACACTTTCTCTTTTGGTTTGATGTCATTGTGGTATAAGTAAAAATGGACAGATCAGAGGTGGGCTGTGCTTTTTACTGTGTATCATGGAGCAGTGCCAATGATGCCAGTACAGACAGCAAGTGATCAGATTAACATCTGGGAAAACCTTTTCCTGGAATCTATTTTCTCTAGGGCACAATTGTTGACTACATACTACTTCAGTCATGAACTGGACAATGTTCTTAAAAGGGAATTGTGGATTATGGCATCAAGTTAACAATAAATTGAAGTAAACCTCAAATATATTCTTGCAAGTTACTGTCTGGGGTTGGGGGGAAATGAAGCACTGTACAGGATGCTATGACCACGTTAGTCATCATATCCCTTCTCTTTGCCTCCTGATCCATGGGATCCAGGACAAAGCCTGCACACATGTTCCTTCTCTTCCTGCCCCATGTTATCTGTGACCAACCCATCATGCATTTCCTTCTCTTCCTGCTCTATGGCATCTACAAGAAAAGTCAACACACATGGCATGTCCTTTCTCGTTCTGTTCTTTGCCATTGCTCTCCAAGGCAGCCGCTTGTGGCTCTTATGATTTCCTCAAAATGCATCATTAGTAGTGACACCCCCACAGTTGTCAGACTGGGATATATGCCTCTAGCTGCACCACCTGAGGTGACAGTGAAGAGCACTAACATACCTTCCCCCATCTCATTGTATGAAGCCAAAGGCTCTGAGCTGTATTTGGAGGGACTTGCCAGAGATATGGATTGAAAAGACAAAAGCAAACTGTCCTAATTGCCAAAAACTTCTTCTAACCACTCAGATTTAACACACATGCTCTCCTTCCTGCCTCTTGCCCTCTGTCGCTCCTACAGACTGGCAAATGTCCCATGTATCTTTGCTCTTATAGCTCATTTGCTGAGCCTTGTTTGATCTGCTGTTCTCAAGATCTCCCAAGTAGCCAGCCAGTGTTCTATGTCAAGTCCTGACTATCACTGCCTCCCTGCAGAGCTGACCTCCTAATAGAGCTAATCCAAATTTAAGTCTTCAACACCAGGAAAAAAAAAATCACATTTCAAGGTGGTGGTACCGGCTTGACTATTTGATTGAGAGAAAAGCTGTTGAGATTGGGCACTTCAAGTCATCACAACCGTATGCCCACCTGCTCCTGGCAGCTTCATACTGACAGCTGACAGCTGACGGCCCCACCGTGACTTCCACAGGCGACTTTCCTCATGAACACTTGATGGGAGCCTCACAATGCAAAACAATCCAATTAGTGTCACCTGCTTATAGTTTATCATATCCAACTGCCTCATCCATCCAACAGAAAGCAGCGGAATCCATAGGTTGATGAGAGTACCCATGGCTTTTAGAAACCAAAGACCTTGTATAAAGACTAGAAAAGGACACTCCTCCATAATCATCAGATACACTGGGCCTCAGACTTGGGGGAGGGGAGGAAATGATAAAGGCCCTAGTGATTATTCTTAGGGGAAGGAGTCTATTTTTGCCACTCTAGCCTTACTGTTTAACTATGATGTGTCTTTGTTTCCTAATCTACAAAACAGAGGGGAAATTAAAGGCCATTTAGAGCTCATATTAGAATAAATTATGAGCATGTAACATAGGAGACAAACAGCTCAATGAATGTGACAATGAGGAAGGGCATTTTATTTAAATTAATTATTTTTCTTAGCTTCCAAAGAATTAAGTTTCATGGTAGCATTCTTCAGATTTGTTTTGGTTTTCCCCTCTGCACTTCTCCCCACTCTGCCCTCTTCCTTACACCTTCCCACTCCCACTTCCTAGAAAATATAGGCTACTTTCTATATTCATGGCCCACGTGACCTGTGCCTTTCCTGCATTTCTGAGCATGCTCATTCCTCTCCCTTGACCTACAGAGTTCAGAGTCTACACCCATCCTCACAGCCCCTTGTTTATAGGCACACAACTGGAAGATGGCTATTGTCAGTCATGATGATCTTACGCTTGAACAAGAATGGAGATTCCACCCATGAGCGGGAAACTTCATAATAATTTAATGGTCTAGAAAGAGCACTCATTTTGTAGCAGGCAGATACAAGGCATCCTGGCAGGCTGCCTTCTCTACAGATGCTCTTTACTCCCTCCTTTGACAGGTCACATGCTTCCTAATTTACTCATCAGCCTATACATTTGCTTAGCTTGGAGCTGAGTGGAAAATGATCTCTAGTCTTCATTTAAAACTATATTTTGGAAACACTGTGAGATGAAATGATGACATGAACTGCTTCTGGCAGCCTTCCTGACACCATGGATCTCAATGTATTTGGCGTTCTGTGTGTGTAAATCGAGTGTTTGAGGCTACTGAATATATTGATAGCTAAGTTCATAAGCCAAATATACCCCAAAAGCAGGAGGGTACATTGAAATTAGTATAACTACATCTTCTTTCATTCTTAAGAGCACATGCAAATGCTTATCTAAAAAATTGGGATTTTTGTATACTTGGGGGTTTTATTCCTTTTATCAATAGCCGCTCCTGACAGTACCATTTTGCTCTCTTGGATCCTTGTGTATGATGACTCCCTGACAGACTCTAATGTGTTCAAATGGGCCCCACTGTCAACACTCAGAGGGCTTTTAAGCTTAAGAGTGTATGTTTGCAGATCAACCTGCATCCAAGGTCTGCAGCTAAGCCAGGCAACCTTGAGTCCTCCTTCAGCCTTTCCATAGAGAAATGGGGAATATGAATAGGAGGCCGAGCAAAGAAGTGAAACCAGCACTTGGACCAGTTAACTGAGATATAGATCTATCCATTCATCTATGGGATCTAGGAGCATTTTGTACTTAGCATAGGTGTGTGTGAGTGTGTGTGTGTTCCTAAATATAACCTGCTCAGACTGTATAATGTTACTTTTATGTTTGATGTCAGGGTTGTTTGGTACTGGACAACCAATTGGTGTGTTCTTCCCTGGGGAAGACCACCTCTCCCACTCCTAGGTTTCCTAAGTTACCTGTTGTAATTCTTTGTATAGAGTTACATCTTCCTGGGTATTTCCCCATCCAGATCGGCATATTCATTGATATTATCCTTGTTCTGCTCAAGTTTGGGCAGTCATATTGCTGAGACTTTATGGATGTAATTTCTAATATTACTAGGACACACAATCTCACAGTAAACTCCTTGATCCTCTGGCTCTTCTGCCCCTTCTTCTACAGTGTTCCTTGAGTTTTAAGCGGGGGTGTTTTGTAGATGTGTCCACGGAGAGTGGGCTACATCATTCTATATATTTTGATTGGTTGAAGTTTTCTGTGGTGGTTTCCATCTGTTTCAAAGAGAAGTTTCCTTTATGAAGAATTGCCTTCAGATATGCTATAGTAGCTTCCTTGTGACTTTCCATCCCAAGGCTGTGCCTAGAAGCAGGTGGAGGTGGGGCTGAAGATATGTTAAAGGGGAATAGATGTGGAGGTGGCCACACTGCCTGAGAAGAACAGGGTGGTAAATACAAGTTCCTGTCCCCATCTCAATCAGAATCTTTTACCCCAGCATCATTGCCCTTCAGACATGTGCTTCCTCCACAGGACAGCTGAGGTGTCCTCTGAATAACTTGAATGCTGTCTTCACTAATCATGGAAAGTTTGGAACTCTTCATGGCCCTGATCTATTTGAATTAGTGTGACTTCACTCTTCCTAGCTCCCCACTTAAGCTAGATGCTGCCCTATGGTAATGGTACCATCCCCAGACAGTTACCCACAGCTGCTACACTTGCATGCATATCCATACATGAAGGAATGCCGAGAGTGTAGGTGACAGAGAAAACTTTTTTGTCATTATAAATAAAGCTGTATAGCCTATTCTGCAACTTTCCCAATATGAGGTTCATTCCCCTTCAGATAAAAGTCAGCAGACAAGAAAGGTCATGTGTCTCGTGTTCAGGCATTCTGTTTTTCTGACTTCTGCTCTGGCTTGACCTGTGCTAGCTTCTGCAAGAAAATACAGACCAACCATAATATCATACCACTGTTCAGGATGTAAACAGGATCCAGTCTGGGTGCTGGCTAGTACAGATTCCCTACATTTCCCTGGAGAATCAGCTGACCGCTATAGTGGGTCCAGCATGTCCTTGGCATCCTCCAGCCTTTGCTGACCTCTGGAGGGCACTGATGAGCTCCAATCTCACTACTTCAGTGCAGCACAACTGCAATGACCCCACTGTGCTGTTGCCTCGTGCTTGATTACTGGGCCTCTGCAGGGGCCAAAGGGTAAGAATGGCAGACCCCATTTCTTCTTTAAGTCCTCCTTATTGGCACAGTCCTCTGCTGAGTCCATGTTCTGGAGTCTGTTTATTCCTCATATCCATCTCTGTGCAGTTCCACTGTAAACTCCATGAAGGAACCATGGAGCTATACCGAGTTCCAGGAAAGAGAAGCCTGAAGATGGATCCCATTGCCAGTGTGAGTTATTGGTTAGGTACTTTGAGTTCCAGAGAAGCAGTGCGATGGATCAAATAGGTGAGGGCCTTCTGGGGCTGCTGGATGCTAAGGAATGCTGGAGACTCCAACTCACAGAGGTTATAGGGTTACTGTACAAGACAGGGAAGAGTTGAAGCTTTGTGGCTTTCACTTCAGCAACTTAAAAAACAGAACAAAATGAAGAACAATGAACCCTTAACGAAGACCTCCGTCAAGGGCACCAACAAGCCCCAGAAGAGATTTAAGAAGTTTTCTCAAGGTATGCTGTAGTGAAGAACTTAATGACTTAATTTTTATGATGTTGCAGACAATACTCTTACAAAACTCAACAAAAAGTTTAACTATCCCAACAATAAAATGAAAACAACTGCTTAAAATCCAAGCTGAAAGTTTTCTCATAAAATCGGAGACTTGGAGTAGCAAACATAGTATTTCTAAATGTTCACCCTCAGTTTGTGCAGGGGTATGTCTGTGTGCAGATGAGTGACATCATCTTCCCTGCTCCCCTGCCCACCAGTGCACTGGCCCTTCACCTAGTCCTCTCTGGACCTCAGTGCAGTGGATGCTACCCAACAGGTGCCTGCCAGTCAGACTTGGCTGGCAAAGTCTATTCTAAGGGGCTAATCTTCATCAGTCTGTCCTCCCACCAGCCCTTCATGCCTGACCAAACCACATGCAAACACAGCTGAAGATGGCGAACTCACAGCTGAGATTTCTTTTCTGTGTGCGCCTAGTTTTCCTTTCTTGGTTCTGTTGAAGGATAATTGACTTGGAATTGACTTGAACTTATGACTCTAAACTTGCAGCTTTGGACCTTGACTTCCTGCAAGTCTCTCATCTTGGCAGTCCATCAGGTCATGTGTGGGAAGGTTAATCATATACCCATTGTGTCCACTGAGCCCACAGAGCCCAGACTCAGGGAGGAAAAGGATCACGGGATTTTATATACAACTATGCACATGTGGATGCAGATCCAAAGCTCAGTCCCTCCATCCCAACCTGGCTATTTAACCAGTTGCTAAACAATGTGGCATCTCAGGTCTTTATTAGGCATTTCTGATGAATGCAAGTCATTGTAATAGGTTCCTATTCCTGAATACCTTTTCTGTCTTTAAAAATGAAATTACAAAGAATCTGAAAACTAAATTCCCACTACCATATGGAGTCTAGAATTTAGAAAACTCCCATTTTATATAATAATTTCAGAAAACTGAGAAATGACTCACCAACAAACTTATGAAGAAATATACAGGCTACCAGAACAACATCATCCATGTTTGCACAAAGGGCACTTGAGAGTTAGCTTATCTTTTACCTTAGACCACACTAATAAACCCTTGGGAGTACACCACGCCTTAAGCAGACTCACTGTTCCAAAGTCAAAGTGGGTCCCGGGAGGGAACTGTTCAGCATTGCATTTCCTCCACAAGAGTATGACAGTTATTAAACACATGTCCTCATCAAGTGGTGAGCCACCACACCACATACATGCATTTGACACGTCTATCAGGGGCTCAATGACAAAACGCCCAACTGAAGTGGAGATACGTGTCCTGCTTCATTTGGAATCAATGGTGGGATGCCATTCATCAACAGCACAAACACAATGTGACTCAGGGTCTGTCCCTGGGAAATGGCTGAGTCTCATCCAGACATAAAACCTGGTGCTGTGTCGTGTGGTTCTGAATTTTTGAACAGATCTTTGAGTCAAATTTACAGGCTCTATAAACAAAAGAAAAAGAAGGAGGTGACAAGAGATAGACACTGGGAAAGATCCAACTTTGTGACACCTGGGCCCTAGGGCTTTTGCCAAATTCTGTCCACTTAGGTACATGGTGCCTAAGAACAGACCGCTTTGCATCACTAGGGGACAAACACACTTAGCACTTCAGAAAGACCCACACTGACACCTTCACTTTCCTTTGCATCCTGGGATCAGGGGTCGGTGCTTAATTGAAAGGTTCCATTTGCAAATGCAGAAGATGTAGAAAACTCTTGTTTTCGAGTTGCCCGGAAGTGGTTTTAATGGAGCGTGTAATAGCTTACGTGACCATGCTCTTTCATTTCAGCATAAGCGCATAAATATTCCACTCAAATGTTGGAAGTCTATTTGAGACAAAAATAGAAGCCCAGCATGTGAGCCACAGCATTATTTAGGCTGTGGTCCATTTAAACTACATCAGTGTGTCACCATTAATTGTGTCCGCCTGGGAAATGTACACATTATCTGTAGGATGCCTCTAATCTCCGAAACGTACACTTTGATGTCTGCTGCGTCTACTGACATTTAGAAAGACATCATTCTGCCCTACATTGTGTCAGTGAAGGATTCCCTTCAGAAGAGAACATTTGTACTGTCTTATTCTGTGGATTAGCAGGAAAGGCTGGTAAAGATGCAAAGCCGAAGTTTGGAGTATTCAAACATGGTTTCCCAAGAGACGTTAACAATAAAGCTTTACCATCACCCATTTCAGTTTACAGACCATCAGCTGAACCGTAGCACTGAACCAGAAGAAGCAGGGCCTGGAAGCAGGGCCTGGAGTGACCCTGCCTGTGAGAAAGCTGATTTCTCAGCAAGAATTTCTATGAGCTGACTCTCCCTCAAGGGCAAGGCAGTATGGTCCTGCACAGGAGGGATGACATATCTGACCTGGGCCTCTGGCAAGGCCCATTTTCCTGCCTTGCAAGGATGAAGCTGGTGCTGTTCGCATCACTGGGTTATTGTGGAGGAAACCAATGCAGCAGATTCGACCTGCTAAGTAGTCACGATAGGCCATGCACACTCCATATACTCACTATACATGTCTGAGCACAGACAGACACAAGTGATGTTCACACTGAGAGGCATCCCTGCTGGGCTGCTTGTGTCTTCTTCCTGCTCAGCAGCCTCAGCAGCAGGCTGCAGGCATCACTTCTTACAGCTTAACATCCTTCCTACATCTCCCACCTTCCCCTCCACTTTGGACTTTGGACTTTGCAAACCAAATGACAGCTCTTAATTCTTGCCTCCAGCTCTATTTTTTGAGGGAGTCCAGGAATAAGTATGCTTCTAAGAAGGGCTTGATACAGCTTTAAATCGAAGCCTCTTTACAATAAGCTAAGAGCCCTTGGCTCACTACCCTTTTTTTGGATTAAGTGCAAAAGAAAAAAAAATGTATTTGTTGTCTAAAAGCGCCTTTGAGGAAAGCTTCAGCTTTTTACAAACTTTGGCTGTTCTGGCAGCTAGTATAAAGAAGAAAATACCAGACTCACAAGCGAGTAATGATTAGTAGTAAATTTATCAGGGAAAAATGTCTGAGCTGTTACTTGATCCTGAACTTTGGCTTGAATTTATTTTAACAGTTTTTGCATGTTGTTGTTGTTGTTGTTTCTATAGTATGGGAATTGCCTCCTACATGATAGGCAAGGGCCCCACCACAAGCCACACCCTAGGTCCAGCATTGAGAAGAATTTATCCTGCTCCTAGAGCAAAACACAGCATCACAACCATCGCATCAGAACGTTTATGCACACACATACATACGCAAGCACGTACACACTGTGCTCCTGTGTGGCTTCTTTTTAATACCAACCTAGGTAGAGACCACAGCCAGACACTATGCAGAGGCTCCATAATGTTGACTACACAAAGCTTCCTAGATACCCAAGTGCCCCTTAGACTCACACATCCGAGCCCTGAAGCTTGGTTACAGGCAGGGCTCTTGAAATGTTGCAAGCATCTGACCACCAAAGTTTGGATACGGCTCTTTTCTAACACTTCAACCTATAGGTTATCTTTAACGTTGTTATAATTTTAATAGCAGAAATCAGTTCTGAAGGAAGATTCTTAATGTTACCATCCAATGCTGGGCCACTTCATAATAACACCGTAATTCTATTTCAGGGCTTAGAAGATGTATATAAAACTAAAACAAAGCAGAGAGTCATGGCAGAGTTGAGCATTCCCTTGCAGTTACCTGTGCACACAATCTAAAGTTGCAATGACCTCCTCAGGGGCAGAGCGTGGCATGTGGATGGAAGATGTGTAGAAGTGGACACCATGGTCCCCTGCGACAAAGCTCAGGGCACACTCCAGAGGACAAGCCACTCAGCAAAGAGACGCACCATCAGACTGCCCACAGATGCAAACTGATTATTGAATGTGTATCCACCAAAGAAGTCCACTAGCAATAAAATGCTGTCTTTTGACATACAAAAAAATTAATAATTTTACGTATTTACTTTTTAGACAGGGTCTCATGCAACCCAGTCTATCGGAAACTTGCTATGTGGCAGAGGATTTTCTCGAACCTGTAACGCTCCTGCCTCTGCCACCCAAGTGCTGGGACTGCCACGCCTAGTTTATGTGATGGTGGGAATCAGACTCACAGCCTTGTGTGTCCTTGGCAAGCTTACCACCAGATGGGTCACATCTCTGATCCCATGGTCGGTATTTTCTAAACAGAACTTGTCCCCTTCTACTAACTGCTTTGTTACAGACAGTTGGCTTGAAAAGGGGAAAGCGGACAATAGGACTCACGGCATGGGTCAGGCCCGGGATACTGCTTCAACTCTGACTTCTCTCGCTACATTAGTAGGAGTAGCTGCAGTAGGCTGGATGCTCAGAAATGAACTCACCACAGCTTTCCACACAATACTGGTGCTCAGCTTCTGCCATGGGCACGAGCACTTTACCAAGCCTAATATGGACTATAAAGACATTCTTACTAGGACTTTTCATGTTCAGCATTTAGATATTTGAAAATATCTACCTGATTACAATGAAAAGGAAAACACTGTGCCTGGGATGGGCCAAACAAAGGAAAAGGCCGGCGAGGTTTCCACCGCCAAAGAGAGCCCCAGAGGAGTTCCAAGAGACTGAACGCTCACATACAGCTCTGCCAGAGAATGAAGAAAGCAAGAATAAATAATACCACTAGGCATCAGGCATACTTCGGCCTGTCCGACTGATGCTCTGGGTGACCAGTATGGAATGATGGCTTACGTGTCGTTTAAGAGGCTGTAGTTTGTGTTGACAGAAGCTCCGAACTACCCAGTGTAGAGCTCAGGAGCATTTCTTTGATGCTGCTAAATCCAACTCCTTTAGTTTTCTGATATTTGAAACTATATTGTCATTTTCAATTGTGCATCAATAATAGACGCGAGATGCTTAGTGTTAGAGGTCAGAGGGGTGGCACAAGAGAAGCCAGGGTCTGGCCAGCTCAGGCAGACTCTTGCCTCAGGCACCCATATGGTACCGTGATGGTGTCTCAGGCCCCAATATGGTACCATGATGGTGTCTCAGCTTCACCAGAATTAACTCATTCAAGGAAATGATGCAGGCAGATTCTACAGGCGATTTCAGCAAACACCAGTGAGGGATCATAAGACAGTCAGGGATAAGTGACCATGAAAGGGTTTGTGACCCAAGCAGGGAGGGGAGGGTATGGGTTCCTCTACCATCTCTATCAGTCACTGGTGGAAGGATGGTGAGGAAAGGGAAAGGCCACTTATTCTCTGATGCTTCTGGATGCAGAAAGAATAGCAAGATGTGCTCCACTGACTGGCAAAAACCCACAGACAAACAAAGGTCAGAGGTGAGCATGTGATGTCAAGCTGATGTGTGCCTCCAGGCTGTGGGTGGGGGTCATGTGCAGTACATCAATGGAGCCATCTTCTGACGGTCTTGTTATCTTTATCGTATGTCCTCTCCAACCTCTGCTCGCTCATGACTGATGCCCTGGGGATGGGGAGGAGGGGGAACTAAAGAAAATAGTAGGGCCAACTTCTTGCATTTCTGTGCACAGGTTGAGTGTGCAAATCACCCTCAACATGGTGTGCTGCTGGTGGGCTTCAGGCTGGGCTTAGGTGGGAGACCATGACAATGCTACATCTGTGATGGTGACAGGAACAGGTTTTCACACACTTTGGCAACTAGAGAAAAGTAACGGAGGAAGCATTCCCTTAGACTCTGAGAGACAGAGAGGGACAAGGAACTGAACAGGAACATGGCCCTAGGCCAGGCCTAGCAGTGTTTGATGAGGCTCTGAGAGTCACTGGCTGTACTTTATCCTTCTCATTTCTTATACACTGGTGACAGTTAAATGGGAGATGATGCTAGAGTTCAGATCAGAAATGACACCAAAGACCCCTGTGTCAAAACCTTGGGACCCAGCTTGGTACTATAGGTAGATGGCCACACCCTTTAGGGGTGGAGCCTACTGGGAGATCATCGGGTCACTGGAGTATTCTTTCTCTTCCTCTAGTTGCCTCTAGCCATGAAGTAAATATCTTTGCTCCTTCATACTGTACTTGTTCAAGCACAGAGCCAGTGAGTCCACGTGACCAGGGCTAAATCCTCCACAACTGTGAGCTAAAATAAATGTGCCTCTTTTAAAGCTGATTATGTAAGGCATGTTGCTATTAATAGGAAGCTAATGCAGGTACCGAAGATGAAGGGCATTTCTGCCCTCCCCTGAAGAAATAACTGAAATCTAGAAGCAAGGGAAGAGGTTTTATATAAATGTGACTTCCCCCCAAAAAGCAAAGCACTTACTTTTAGACTTAGCACACAGCTTATTACATCACCAGTGACCTAAAACCTTTTAACCCGACTTCTCCGAGTGAGTCACCCACTTACAATGAGTTCACATAGTAGAAATGTTCTGTTCACTTGGTATTGGCCATCAGACAACCACAGTCTGTGTTTGGAGTATCTGACAAGAATACAAATACAGATGTGTTTTCTTCTTGCTATTCTAGAGCTTTGGGGGATCTTGAGATATGGGAATAGGTTGGCTTAATTAAGAAGGCGCAGTCTAAGAATTGTTACAGGGTGTGACTTCTGACCTACATTCTAAAATGTTATCTCTGTCATTCCTGAACCTTGAGAATCATGACATAGACAATCTGTAAAGTGAAAAATAGAAGCTTGACTATTTGATGTAATAAGAAGACCTGGAGCAGATGGGCACAGGATTCTGTTAAGGGGCTAAGCCCTGTCCATCTTCTCCTAGAACATGGCTGCGACACATCTGGGCAGTAAGCTGGTACATACTGAAGTATCTCCACTGATCTCTAGTGAAAAGTCATTTTTAATATTCTGTAAAAGATATATTTTGATATTGGATATAGAGGTGAGGCATGAGCCTGTAATCCCAGAGGCTGAGAGGTTGAAGTGAAAAGTCTCAAGTTTGAGGCTAGCCTGGGCTGTGTCCTAGGCCAGTCTGAATGACCCAGCCAGAACCTGTCTTCAATCCATGAAATAAAATTATTGTAACTCAGTATATTGATTAGTTTTCTGCCCCTACAATACAACACCAGAGACAGTCACCTTGTAAAGTAGGAAGGTTTGTTTGGCTCATAATTTCAGACTTCATTCTAGGATCGGATGGTCCCATATTCTGGAGGAGTACGGGGTAGCTGTGTGGTAGCAAAAGCGCTCATCTCAACCCGGGGGAGAGGTGGGGGGGTGGGAGGGAAGATGGAGGAACAGGGTGGGTGAGGGAGCAAGAGAAGGAGGGAGAAAGAGAAAACGAAGAAGAGTAAGAGAAGGAGGGAGAGAGGGAGATGGAAGAAGATGGACGGAGGGAAGATAGGAAGGAGGGAGAGGAGGGAAGGGGAGAGATAGAGAGATTCCACATTCTCTAAGGATACTCTTCCAACATCTTGCAGACCTCCCACTTCCTAAAAGCTAAACTGCCTCCTAAGATAACGAGTCTGAGTGCCAAGTCTCCCCAACATAGGTGTCTGAGGACACCTGAACCCCAAAACTAAACTCTTAGCAAATTTCCCATAAGACACAGAAAACCCACTTAGCAGCAAGAAGCAGAGAGTTTTGTCTGGATGGCGGAGATCACTGTTTGAAACGCTTCCAATGTAAATCCACCACATATGATTCCTCATTTGCATCTCCAGCTTTACAGATTTTCTTCTTTTTCCTTTAAATCAGAGCACTTGGGTTTCCTGTCACTTCTGCTTGAGTGTCCTACAACACACAGCCCTGGTAGGTTGTAATTTTGCAATTACACTATCTGGGTACCCAATCTGCCTGAACTGGAACAGAAATTCTGCATTTGCAGGCAAGCTGGGTGCTTCTGCATCCCCGGAAGCCTGTGCTGTGTGCACGTTTCAGCATCGGCATCCCACCCAGCTGTGCCTTCAACTCCAATGTGTCGTGGGCCATTTGCAGCATCATTAGAGATGCTCTCTTCCACACAGCTGAAACCTGATTTGTTAGAGAAGTGACAACATTCATTTGTCTTCTCTGTCCTTTTAGCCTAAGAAGTATGGGTTGGGGCCATGTCCTTATAGACTCAGCAACAGCAGTGAGGGACTGGGGACTTTGAGATGCTGTCATCACTAAACACAGATCTTGTGTAGATGAGGCAGCCTAGTAGCTCCCAGGGCCTGCCCAGGAAAATCAGATATATGGGAAGAGGAGAATATCTGATGTACTTGGCAAAGGCAGAGCTCATTCATTAAAGGTTGAATGCAAGGACTAAAGGGGGCCCCGGTCCTACATTTCCCTGTGGAGGGAAATAACTAGGAAAGGGATTTGATTTCAGCTGTGCCTACACGATCAGGTCTGAGCTGGCGGCATTCTGCAAAGAAATGGGGACTCAAACAGGGCAGAAAAAGAGCAAAAGAGGGAGAGAGAGAGAGCAGAACCAGGGCAGCCAGCGGGGCTGTGAATTTAATGTGCAAAGACAAGTATCCACTGGCCTGGACCAAAACTCCTGCAACTTGACATCACTAAGCCACCTGCACGGGCTCCTCAACCCTGCCCTGTGCACGCCAAGTGCCACTGCGGAAGTCCCGAGACCTCGGCAGTGGTGTCGCTGAGCGTTGGACCTGGAAAAAGGAAAATGAAAACACTTGACTTTGCTAATTCCGGGTTTTAGTTCAGTAAAAATGAGTCATGAGAACTGGTCTTTTAGAGTCACGCAAGGTCCGAGAGGTAATTATTGTAATGGTTTCTTGATACAATCTGTGAACTGTTCAAGGCAAATTAAATCATACTTTGATAAAGCTTCCCCAGGGGATTCCTATTTCGGCGACGTCAAAGGCTAGCATCGCTAACCAGGTTTAGGAATTTATTTTAAAAGTACTGCAAATATTGACTTTTGCACGGTTTTAATAAAATTACTAGAAGAACCATTATAATAAGCTCTACTGCAATTGTCTCAATTGTTTAGTAGGCTTAAACTGCTCATCACCAAGGTATGAAACCACAGAGAATTTAAGGGTGTTTGTAATTACTAAATGGCCTGATTAATTCTTTTTTACTCACTAATTGCTACGGCTTGCAGTTTAAACACATAAACCACGAAGGAAACAAAGTAGGTTCTTTCAGACGTTCAAGGTGAAATGGTATATATGGCTCATGTTCTAAGGGTGTCGGGACAAACCCTTGCCCAAACACTGACTTTATAGCACAGTACTACAAGTAATCAGCACCTTCCCCTCCATGCTGAGGCTATACATTTGCAGGAAGCTGGCATGAGTCAGCTGGGACTGTGGAGAACAGACCCGGTTCTGACCATGGCCATCAAACCTGGAGAAGTTGCATGGAAACTTTGTCTTCTCTGGATTGTGTGTCTTCTTCCCAAAGGAGAAGGAAAGCCAGTTTGAACACTGTGACCACAGATGACTGCAGAGATCAGCACTTCCTCTCACAAAACTGCCATTACCCACTTTCTACATGTAAGACGCTATGGTCGGGGTGATGACATCATGGCGAACAAATAATGAAAACACAATACCCAAAGTCCTTCTTAATCCACATTCCAGGCTCAGTAAACCAGGGCACACCTGTGCTGCAGCTGGAAAGGACCCTTTCCAGCCACTGTGCATCCTTTATCCCTAGGTGACTCGGGTGAAGAGCGCATGGAAAATGCAAGTGGGGGAGGGGAGAAGGCTGGTGGTGGATCCCAGAAGCCAGGAGAAAACAAACATGATGATGGCATTTAAAAGCCCCAGCTACCATCCAGAAAGGGCAGCATCAGAGAATTTACTGCTTTCCTCCCATGCCACGCGGAAAGAGAGAAACAATTCCTCTAACCCACAGGTCAGAGGGAACTGGCAAAGACACCAGAGACCACATGGGGGCCTATCTGGGACTCAGCTCAGCCAGCTGATGAAGGAGGTATCTGAAGTTCATCTTCGCACCCAGGACATCATTTAAGAGGATGTTATTTCTCCATCCACTGGCAGGAGCTCAGGCTCTGTGTCTAAAGGAGCATGCCAGTGTTCAGAGCACACAGAGAACCAAGTGTCATGGGCCGAAACCCAGCCAAGACACAGAGAGGAAGCCCGTGGATGATGCAGAACAGCTGGCGAGAACACTTACAGCTGCAGCATAGGAACGCCATGATTCACAGATCTTACAATGTGTGTTCCCAGGCAGAATGGCGGGCTTTGGGTTGATGCCCCAACCCCAGAGGCCCGCTCCTTCTCTGTTCCCCTCAAGTCACCATTTCTCACAGAAATGAGCAGCTGCTTTTCACTTCCTTTCCTTCACTTAGCCGCACCTGGTCAAGCAGAGTTCCAACAAATGATGATATTCAATATTCAAACAGCTAATGGTCAGGGTACACGCAATTTGGCTTATCCTTGAGAACACGAGATTTGCCTTCGCTGGAAACATGCTGCTGAGGGATGCTCTGTTAGAGGTGCTGTGATTTTTCAAGGGCATTAAGCATGCTCGGGATGTGTCCCCACATTCCATAATCAGAGCATCTCAGAAACAGATGCCTCTGCAGCATAGCTGAAGAATTGAACGCTTGGACAAACATGCGACACACCAGCCAATTACAAACGTGAACATATACGCAGGTGTATGTTTATATGTGAGGACACAGAAGATACCCATCATCTCAGATGTCAGAAAAACAGCTTTCTAAAATTCATTAGAGGTATAAATAATAGCTAATAACAATATTATAAATCAACTTTCTCTATACAGAATGTTTTTCTACTTTAAAAAATATTTCCAATATGCGTAAGCAGTAGCATAATAAAAACATCTCATACCTGTGTGATTAAATGCTTTCTAGATGATTTTCATATTTGAATTCTTTTCTCTTGCTTATTGAGACATTAACCACAGGAAAGAGAAATATGCTTTTCTCTCTTAGAGCAGTACACCCTGCCTTTGTCCAACAAAGCTTTGTGCTAATAGGACTTGGAGAGTGAGATGGCTCTGTTTTCTACAGAACTCAGAGAAGGAGGGGGGACAGGTAGAGATAGAAAGGCAGGAAACCGGGGTACTAACTGTTTGAAGGTCTGTGGGAGGAGCTGAAGTCACCAACTGAAAGAGAATGTGGGGCAGGTTAGGCAGAGGCTACATAGGGTCTTCAAACTCAGTTCACAGGAAATGGGCAAAATTTTCCCCAGAGGTGCACGGTTATGAGCTAAGGAAGGAGTCTGTAAATATTTCCAGTCCTGGGTTGAGCTGGCATTCACCATTGGAGGGTAGCATTGTGATTATAGGAATATCACCCAAGGTGTGGTGACAGCAGAGGCTTGTCGCCGCTCCAAGTGATGAGGACAAATGACAGCTCAAGTCTCAGCCCTAAATGGGGCATCCATATCTCCATAAAGTTCAGGAAGCATCACACAAGAAGGGGCAGATAAAGAAGTAAGAGTGGAGGAAGAGATGGAGTGATATGAAGCCTGGGCAGGACATGATGCTGTCGTTTTGAACTCACAGCAGCTGCAATTGTTGGCACAAGAGATGCACAAGGTGGGGACCGTCAATAGCTTGTTGTGGAGGAGGAGGTGGATCATGAGGCTCTACCCTCCCTAGGATTTACCCCAGTTCATGGTTGCTTGAGGGATCAGGGCATTTTCCTCAGTGGTGTGACCACTGGACCGGTGTTCAGTTTCCTGTAAAGAGCCCTGTTCTCAAAAGCAGCTAAAGGAAACTTGTCAGGTCTCAGAGAGACACACATAGAGAGGGGAAAACAGAAGGGGGTTAGGTGGAAAGAGAAAGAGGAGGAGGAAAGAAAACACAAACCAAAGCAGTCCTAAGGCAGTCTGGAAGGTGTGGCTCCAGAGTACTAACAAGAGTGCAACTGAGAACAAAGGGCACATTGAGATCCAGGTTAAATAAAGAGAACCAAATGAAGATGGGCAAAGGTCGCGCTGGTGGAGATCAAAGGACTGGAGGTCATTAGCCCTGGCTGACATCTCAGGAGACTCCCTGTGTGTCCAGCATCGCACTTTAGTCCGTATTAGTTCACTCAGGCTTCATGACAATCTTAGGAAGCATACATGGAGAAGGTTCCATTGCAATAAATGGAAGGAAGCAAAGGCTTCGGCTCTCTCATCTGTGAGAAGAGTGCATGGGGGACCAGCAAGACTGCTCAGGAGGTAGACGCTCTTGCTGTATAAGCCTGGGGAGCTGACTTCAGTCCCCAGAACCCACAGAAAGAGAGAGCAGACTCCCGAAGCTGTCATTTCACCTCCACTGTGGGCCACCTGGGTCCATGTGCATACACATACACCATATGAGCACAGTAATAATACATAAAATATATTTTTAAAGACCGCAGGGAGAATGGTGACTTTCAGAATTGAACTATTTCAAATATAGGAAGCTGGGGTTCTGATACAAGTTTTGAATAGAAGGGGAGAAAAGGGGATTGCTTGAGGGAACAAGTAGATGCCAGAGTTGAAAAGAGATGCAAGGAGTCTCACAAACATAAAAACAGAAATAAAATTGTGGGTTGTCATAAATGAAAAGAACACCAACCCTGCTTTGATCCTTCAACGTTGACCATGATTCAAAATCAGGAGACCCACTTAAAGATGCCACAACTCAGCACTACACGCAATGACCCCCACCTAATTCTGAATGCACAGACATGTAGCACACAATGCAGTAAAGACCGTGTTTAGGTGTGAGCATGCTCACTGGAGCGACTCTCATTCTGTCTTTTGTCTTAGTCTTGGTTCTCTCCATTTCCTCTGAGAAAGCTTTCTATCAACACCTGTCCAACCTTCAAGTGTATTTATCAAATTCTCTCTTGTTTGAGCCAAATTTCACTCTCCACTGGAGCTTCCTTCTGTCTTCAAAAAGCAGCAGATGCTACCTGTTGCAGAGAGTCCATGGGACTTTATTTGCACTGAAAATGCCTATTCTGTCTTTCATAGGTACATCCATAACTAGAAAACAAGAGTTAGCATTATTGGGGACCATTCTCCTTGCGACTGAGAATTAATGCCACGTAGTGAATTAGCCTCAATAAGCCTCATATAGATCCTCTGGGGAAGTTAAAACTCCCGTCGGTTCCACTTCAGAGAGGAGGAAACAGGTTCAGAGAGGTTAATTTGTAGTAGGAGCTGCGGGCCTGCTTTTCGTCCTGCCTGGCTCCCGCACGGCTAGCTTTACACCAGAAATAACAACACACAAATTGTTTTCTTTTAAACATTGCTTGGCCCATTAGCTCTAGCTCTTACTGGCTAATTCTGATATCCCAATCAACCCATCTCTAATAAACTGTGTAGCACCAGTCTTACTGGGAAAGATTCAGCATGTCTGACCTGGCGGCTTGCTTCATTGCGTGCGTCTGCCCAGGAGAGAGGAGCATGGCGTCTCTTAGCTCACTTCCTCTTCTTCCCAGCATTCTGTTCTGTTTACTCCACCCACCTATGTTCTAACCAATAAAATGGGCCAAGGCAGTTTCTTTATTTTTTAACCAATGACCTTCCTCCATCATTAATTCATTTAACTAACCCCACTTCCAAATAACAGGAAACTTGGTGTTCAAACACAAGCAGTATGATACCTGCTATTAATTTTTCACTCACCCACTGAAGTGTGTGTAAAGAGCACACTTGGTATCACTGTGTGTATTATTAAGAGTCAGTATGGGCTAAGATCTGCGTCCAATTTCTTTATATTTCATTGTAGATTCACGTTAGCGTTTGCCCATGCTGGGATGGATTATCATATCTGACAAAGAAAAACTCTGTGATAAGGTGAATTAAAAACAAAAACAAAAAACAAGACCAACTGGAACGTGGAGTCAAAGGGGAGATCCCATGACTTACGACTTGTATCATAGTGCACTAAACACAGTATAACATACACTTGAGTCAGCAGGACCAGAGCAGCAACCCTTATCCTGAGCAGACTTAATGCATGCCCTTGTGTGGGTATGTTTGTACATATGTTCATAAAGTCATTTTTTAACCTGAATTACTTTTCTACATTATTTCCTAATGACTTTACCAATATATAATGTACAAATAATACATTCCACATTTTCCAAACAGATGCAAGGCTGAAGGGGTAATCAACATTGACACATAATTTCTGGTAGTTAAAGCCCTGATTTCTGTAAGTCAGAGATTGTTAGCAAGATGGCACACTTCTGCTGTAGGCTACTCTTGAAATGTGTCCTTTCATCTCAACAGTATTTTATAAATACCAAGAATCTTACCATAAGTTTCCTGGAAGCCACAAGAAAAACGTAGGACAAGGTAGTTGAAATCAGTATCAGTAACTTTGTTACTGTGTCCAACACATGGTAACGCATGATAATGTCTCCATGCAAACAATAGTGAAGGCTGATGATGATACACATTACTTTCTCATTCTAAAACCTGGGGAACATTTTATCTTCACATTCCTCGGATTTTAGGAACTTAGTGGCTACCCGTGACTGGTGACCTCCATGCTACAGTGCAGCTGACGGAAGGCTAGAATGAAAACGCTCAGAGAAATGATGCTGTTGGTTTATAGAACTAGATGAGAACGCACAGAGGAACTGTGTGTGGGGCTTAATTCCACTCTGTTCTCACTCAAGACTTCCCAGCTCTTTCTGCCCCTTCCTGCACTGCTCCGTGACTAGATGGAGTATGAGTGTGGAGATAAGCTGTAGTGCAGGTCAGCACAGACTTTCATTTCCATACACAGAAGCACCTTGTGGGACTATGGGGTACAAGCCTCATCCACACACTGATGAAGAAACAGAGGGTTGGGGTTAGTTGCTTAGAAAAGGTTTCGTGGCCTGGGAAAAGGGACCCAGCTAGAGAGTCATGCAGTTCCTTTACTTAGGGCAAAGTCAGTTGTCATAGGGACACACACAAACATATACACAGAAGTGGGGGGAAGGAGTGGGGAATAGGGAGAGAAAGAGAAGGCGGGAAGAAGAGGGGAGAGAGAGCACCATAGGGAAGGAGGGAAAGAGAGGAGGAAGAGGGAGGATGGGAAGCGGTAGGGAGCATAGCAGCAGCATGGCAACCAACTTCTCCATACAAGATGCATCCTCCCCAACATCAAATACTCAAAACTAAAATGAAATAAAGACCATTTTTCCTGCATTTTGATCTATGGAAAGTTCTAGACCTTGATTTCTGCCCACATCCAGCTCTGCCCCTACACAGAACAACTTGTGAGTGGAACTGCAACACCTATGCATCTTTGCACAGGGCAGACTAGTGGTTGAACCAGCAGGTGGAACACTCCTGGGGTAGAATGTTTGACTGCTGATATCTGTGATATGGGCATTACTTAGCTTGTGTGGAATCTATATCAAGCACACAGAAATTGTTGAGAAGAAAAGGGATTGGAAAACATTTGTAGAAGAAAAAAGCACATAACAAAACAGTCTTATAGAACCCTGGAAATTATGCTATTTTTCTCTTCTACTAATTACCAATCAATAATGTATAAACAAGACTATCATAAGCATAAGGAAGTAATAAAAGGTTACTATGTCAAATTCAGTGACTGATGTAGCTGCTCCCCAAAGATACATTCTTTGTGAAGTCCAACACGTAACTCCAGAAGTAAATAGGGCTTTTGGAACTGTGACTCAGGCATGTGGAGTCATCCTGGAGTAGGGTGGGCCCTATCTAGTGATAAGTGTCCTTGGGAGAGGCAGAAATGGGCAGAGTGGAAGCCAAGGAGCAGGTGAAGAAAAGGAACTGCTGAAAGCTGAAGGAGGCAAAAGCCAGTTT
Organism: Microtus ochrogaster; assembly: GCF_000317375.1. Classification (NCBI taxonomy): domain Eukaryota; kingdom Metazoa; phylum Chordata; class Mammalia; order Rodentia; family Cricetidae; genus Microtus; species Microtus ochrogaster. The sequence goes on along the minus strand of NC_022032.1, from coordinate 1,903,950 downwards.
GCCTTGGAGATCACAGAGGGTACCCAGCTTTCCCAGCCTTGATTGCCAACATCTGGAGCCCTTCACGGTGACAAACACAGAACTGTTGTTCTTAGATACTGAATTTATAGCAGTTTTGAATTGGGGGAACAAATTTACTTCTGTAACTCAGGCCACCGTGTGAAGCTCTCATATGTACACAAATTTCATGTGCAGGGCTGCAGCTTGGGTTCTGTTTGGATTCCAGTTAAAGGGGAAGGACACCAACTTATTGAGCTTGCTCACTGTAATCAATGCACCAGATACAGCAGAGACTGGTCATGGAGCTTTTTTCTTTCACTTCCTGTATATGTTGCCTTCTTCTTCTTTGTCGCAAACATATATCAAGACTGAGAAAATGGAGTTGCAGTAGGGGGAATATAATTCATTGCCATTAGGAAGGTTGAGTCTTGAGAGGACTTCCAAGGATCCTGTTGTTAGAGTAGCAATAAGGGGTCATTAAGGAACAAGTCATTGTGGTTAAGAGAATGGAATCTCTGTGCTGGGTGGAGCTCTAACATTCCAATGGGGTAACCTAGTTACCTAGTCAAGGGCCCACCCCTCAGGGAAGAGTCACTGCCCCTAGGAAGGCAGACTCCACCTTATAGCTTGCTAAGGAGAAAGCCAGAATCTTTAGCCCTTTAACGAGACCACAACCTGCTCCATCCTGGAATCCCTCCCCTTAGTGGTGTCACTAAAGAGCCCATCCATGCTGCTTCTAAGTCTACCACATTTCCTCAGTTACTCCGGAAAGCATAATTCCCCTCCCTGCAACACTTGGGAGTTTACTCTTTCCCCAAAGACCTCTCCTGCTGTGTGACAACCTGGTGCTTGCTGCATTCAAATGGCAGGGCCTTTTCCCTCTCTCCTCTATTTTCTTTCAGGCAGCTGCTGAAGTTTACATCTTGCCTATGCTGCCCTGCCCTAGAGGTTTTTCTTTTAAACTCTAATAAATTTGTCCTTGAGTTTCTATTTGTGTTGGTTCTTAAATTCTTTCATTAATGCGATTAAGAAACCCAAGAGGAGACCTCGAGTGCTCTGTTATCACTAACTCCATGCATGAGGTGGGCACAGGAAGGGGTTTCACTCATTCAGCATGGCCATCTTAAGTCCAATTACCGTCTTTGAACCATCCCTAAACACAGCGCAGACAGCCATCAATCATCTCACACTGGCAGTGTGTGAGGTAGCTTGAAGGGAACGGAGTTGTCAGTGTAATTACAGCAGTTACTGAGGAGTGATTTATTCCAGAGTGCAGCCTCCTGCACACTCACGAATCTATTACCCGCAGCCCTTCAACACCTTGTACCTCATTTGCAAGACATTAATTCCTATGTATTTACAAGGAGTTCATGGTGATATGCCCGGGAATCGGTCTTATGTCTCTTCTATCGCCCCATTGGCTGGATGGTGAGGAGTCTCCCTGAGGCTCGAGTAAACGGCTCAGCTACGAATGCAGATGGACAGGTGATAGTCTTAGGTTTCCTCCCCCAAACCTGCACACATCTGAGAGATTTCTAAAAGGCCCACTGATTTAAGAACCAACAAACAAAAGCTTGTGTGGGGAGCAATGTTCAACAAATCTTGGTCATTGATTCCACATACAAGTAGTGAGAATGACCCTCACTGTCCCCTTCTAGATAGTTCTCTGCTGTCTTTCTTTGCCCTGCCAACAACCCCTGCTGCTCTCTATGGGAAACCCGTGTTTCTGCCACTACTTCTCCCTTCAAAGAATTCTCAATCTCAATGTACCCATATAAGCATCTGCAGTCAACCCAGTACCCATGTGAGCATCCGCGGGGCCCAGCACCTACGGGAACACACGCTTCAGACCAGTACCCACAGGAGCACACAAGCTTTAGATCAGCACCCACAAATCAGACCAGAACCCCCACATGTTCTAAGATATTCCATCTTTTGACCTAAGCTTAAGGTACACAATATTTTATTGAAAAGGAACCCTACTGTAGGAGTGGCTGCAATGTCCCAGACAAAGAACGTGACTGAGACTATGGAGTCCTAAGCTTGAGTTCTTGCTTCATCATTTTCTGCTTCTGTGACCTCAGAGAGAGGGAAAAGAAGGAAAACAAAAACAAAAGAAGGAATTACCACACTCTGTATCTTCACCCAAATGTCACTATTGCGGGATAAATGACAAGCAGACGTGGCCTTTGTGGGTGAAATCTGAAAGGCAACATTTTAGTGGGGACCTAGTGAGAGAAATTAATCTAGGAGAAACCAGTCAAAGTTGAAGAACAGGAAATGAATTTGAGTTCTGGAACATTCTGAGAGCTTCCAGGACCACCCAGCAGAAAAGGTGTGGGAAGCTTTGTCACATCTCTAAAGGTCACAGGCATCTGAGGAAGCTGGGTGCCAGGAGCTGTAAGATGTGCTGTGTAGAGCTGTAACCCAATCCAGTCACAAAACAAAGGAACTGTCCCAAAGAGCTTGCAACCATTTTAAGGCACCGAATTGCCTTTAACTAGAGGACCCGACAAAGTTTCTCAGGAAAAACTTGAAAGCATGTCAACACACGGTATGCATGTATGCACATTTTGCATGGCCTGTCTCCTTGAGAATAGGCTTGCATGCACACAACTGACTGCGGTTAGAAATCTCACTGCCCTGAAAGGTGTGGGTTGAAGTGTGGTTCACGAACGTCTTTAATTTGGGAAAATCAGCATCTTTGGCATAAAGCAAAACAATTGATTCCAGTCGGGCATCCATTAATCATTCACCAAGCCAGTGCCCAATTTATTCTGACTAACACAATCAAAATCACCTTACCATGGAAGATTTTGGGTGCTCAGAAGCCAGCTTTCAAGCGCCTTCATATTGCTTCAGCTACCTCCTATTGCTCTTTGAAGAAAATGAATAACAACTTCGAGAATGAGGATAATTTGCTGTGCCTGCTGAAGCTCGGGGCTATACGACAGGAAAAACAAGGGAATGGTCTCAAGCGACATGGCCCAGAGGGGCTTTAATTAAACAGAGGAGCTTCAAGCAGATTGTGCAGACACTGACTGGATCGGGCAAGGGAGAATTTGTGTCTGAGCCAGTCAAGTGACAGTCTAATGGGAACATCTGGGCACTAAGGAATCTTTTTATGAGGAATTAGGGCCTTAGGATCAATTTTAATCTCACCAAATCTGTAAGACCAATCACCAAGATTTTAGAGGACAACTTTTCATCTTTTTAAGGAACCATTCCTGCAGAGAGAGTTGCAGAAACCTTATAAGATCTGAGAGCTGCTGAATGCAGACTTAAGTAACCTTAAAAAGAAATGGCTTCCCTGAAAATGTACGTAAAAATAATATTATACAGACCCAGCAGGCTTTGTTCAGGGATATATAGCTGCATACATATTACATGTATGAATCTAACAACCATTAAGGAAAAAGTCTATGAACATGAAAGAGAGTGAGGAGGAGTATACAGGAAAGGTTGGAAGGAGGAAAAGGAAGGGGGAAATTAAAATTTTTATAATCTCAATTATAATCATTATAATTTCAAAAATAAAAGAGAATATTAGCTGGAGAATTCTTCAGCTAATATGCACATACAGAATACCTGGGGAAACATCAGGTCCAAAAAGAGAAAGAGAGATTAAATCTTAAATTTAAAAATATTAAAAACTCAAAACCTGCAAATCCCATGAAAGAACATAGGACTCCTCTAAGGCCTTTTCTATCTTGAAATAACAATTCACAGCAAATGTCAAGGGTTGGCAAATGGGTCAGAGAGAATGCTACAAGAATGTGGCCAAAATAAAATAACATGACATTACCTTGAGACAGTCTTGGAATAAAACCAATTTTAAAGAGACAAGTGGATTGCTATCATGCAGAATGCTAAGCATCAAACCAGAATTGATGAGAAAGTGGGAGATTTCTATGGGCTAATCTCAGCCCATAGAAAAGACTAAGAGAAAAGTGTAAACAACCCATTCTTTATTTTTCTGCATTCCACTCCTTGCTTTACTGCAAAGGTCAACATGATACAAGCAGACTTCTTTTCAGAAAACAAATCCTTCTAGTGTCACGTGAGAGTAATCTACTGTGCCTACCGATCCACCATTCCCATGAGAGAGTACAAGCTATAGTCGAGCAAGCCTGAGAGTTTGGGTTGTATGCAGAGTACATTTTAAAAAAACTAACAGATAGGATGCTTAATGTTTTCTCTGAGGAAATAGGTGTGTTCAAGTTAATTTAAACATTGCACAATGTATCCAGGCATAGACACATAATAACAGGGTTTGCAATTATCTATCCTTATGTATCTGGTAAGACTACACTTAATTACAAACATTTTTAAAATGTGCTAAACATAAGTCATTATTATTAGGTAAGTCACTTGCTACATTAGAAGGTAGGAAATTAGAAATAGTAACTGAGACAATTCAGACAGGATGACAATCTAGGCAAGTATCTGAGTTTAAAAATTCCTGTTTCATGATTTGGGTGTGTAATAGACCCTAAAGACTTCTGTATTGATAATCAGTCATCCAGCAGCAGAATTCAGGGTTAGAGCCTTGAGTAGTCACTGGGTTTTAAAGACACCATGTAAGCAGATTTGTCCATTTATGAGTTCATAGGTAAAGTGGTTATTACTTGGGGTTGAGGCCTAGTTAGAGGAAGAGGTTCACTGAAGGTATGTTCATGAGGATGTATCTTGACCTAGTCCTCCTTTTCTGTATCTTGGCTTATGAATACATTTTTAGATTGCTCCATTTTTCCTCTATTATGTCTTGCCTTGATATAGGTCTTTAATAGTCAGACACCCATGGGCTGGAAGCTCTGAAACCAAGAGCCAAAATAATATTTAGCCCTGAAAGTTGATTTCACTCAAGTATTCTGTTATATGAGTACAAACCCAATGAACATGGCCCAAGCCCTCATGTGGCTTGTGGATGGAGGAATCCTTTCTGAACTCAGCATGATACTTTGTACCAAGTTATAAGGCGGAATGAAGTAGAAAATCCCTTGGTGTGACTGTCTAAGAAATATCAGGAAGATGTCGGTGCCAGCACATACAATAGGACATTATTCATGCTTTCAAAATCAAGGAAATTCTATTTTTCGCATGAATGTGCATGCATGAATCCAGGGCACACGACACCAAGGGAACTAATCCAAGCACAATAATTTTTGAACCTCAAAATTACTACCCATAATGGTCCTGAGTGTTGGCCTAAAAATCTCAGAGAGGTGGGATGGAGTCAGGCAAAGTGAAAATGTACTTCTCTCCAACAACTTTAAATTATCATTAGGTTAGAAAAAATAAGTTTAAGATAAAACACAGAAACATGAGTATATCAGCATGACCCAAGCTAGCAAAGTCATTGGTATTATTTTGCTCACGATAAGTAAATGGCATAAGGCCTGGGGTCTTAGCCAGAGTTTAAGAGTAACACAGTCTTGTGACTGCAGGCGCTGTGCTGTGCAGTACGTCTGGAGGGCAGCCAACATTGTAGAAGGAGTGGGAACTCACCTTGTCCTCTTGAGATGGTCTTATAATCTGTATTTTGACTGACATTTAAACTGCTGAAAGTAATAGAAGCCTGAAGATGCAAGCAGACCATTAAAGTTGCCAGTTTTTGTCAAAGGATTACAGGAAACTATGAGATTTATTAAAAGTAACAAGCCATTTTAAATCAAAGTTTGTCCAAAAAAATTTCACTCTTACTGATAAACATTTACTAAAATGAGGATGAAGAAACCACCTATGTGTTATCAGCAAATGTTTATAAACCACACATTTGTAAAGGATTATCTAAAATACATAAAGAGCATGAACAACTTACGAGTAAGAAAGCAATAAAAAATTTTAATTAAAAAATGAGGTGAATAAAGGACCTGAATAGACTTTTCTCCAGAAAAGATGTATAAGTGGCCAATAATAATATAAGCTAAATTTTGTTATCCTTAGGATAAAGGAAATTAAGGTCACAATGGACAACGAATCTGCATATCCCATGATGTTGTTGTGGTAGCCGGCCAGGAGACTCAGCAAGAGAACCAGTGCACTGCAGAAATACAAGCAGAAGCTGGACAAGAGAGGCATGGTGCGAAGACAGAGAAGACTCAGTTCTGCAGACAAGCCATGCCTGGAACATGAGCCTAAAGCCAAGGGTTCAGATGGTTGCTAGAGAGACAAGCGTCTATAGCCACAGCCTGCATGTGCTAAATAGAATCCCAGCAAGTGTGCAGGAGAACCGGGCATAGTTAACAAAGACCTTCCTGCTTCTCTTTCAAAGCTGTCACATGGACCTTTCAAAAGGAGCTTTGTGTGCCTTTGATTTCTCTCTCACAATGTGCTGGCAAGCTTTATGTCATCTTGACACAAGCTAGATTCAATTCTGGGGAAGGAATCTCAGGTGAGAAAATGCCCTACCAAACCAGGCTGTGGGGAAGTCTCAGCTGATGGTTGATGTGGGAGACCCAAGCCCACTGTGGAGAGCCCTACTCCTGGCTGGCAGTCCTGGGTACATGTGTGTTCTTAATATGGGACACACTTTGGGAAGCCAGGACATATGTCTCCTGGACAATCATTTCCTTTGTCTCCATTCTACCCAATGAATCAATCATAATTAGTTTGATCAATATAAGTTAACCCAGGGTTTTCATACAGAAAAAGAAATTGTGGCTTAAGAGAACAACAAAATTATTTTCCTCTTATATTTGGTTTCTTTTCCAAAAAAAAAAAAATAAAGCTGATTTGGTTAGGAATAATGTAAATTTACAGGAAAATTGATCCAACTGGAAACAGTCATACCAAGTGAGAAAATCTAGACCAAAAAGACAATCATCTCTTATTTCCTGTCTTCTTTATATGTTAGCTTTGAATCTTCAGATAGACATGTTTCACTTGTAATTCCCATAGGATCAGGAAATTAGTAAGGGAGGATCTGTTAGGGGAGTTAAGATACAAGGCAGTGATAAAAAGTGGGATGGAGAAATACCAGAACAGGAAGTATTTAATGGGATGCGAGATAGGAGAAGATGGTAGAGGAAAGGCTATGAGGAAGGATAAAGACCTGTTGGATGAAAACAAACATGTAGCACTGTTTGGTGGGTAAATTGAGGAGGTGTGGACTTGATACAGGAAGTATATCACCCAGGGCAGGCCAAGTCTTACATCATTTCCAGTGTGCTCTCTCTGCTTCCTGCCTGCTGTTCAAGACAGGAGATCTGAGCTGTTCCTGCCACCATGCCTGGTGCTTACTTCCATGCTTCCCTGATGTTGACAGTGATGGAATCTTATAGCTCTGGAACCGTAGACCTGCACTCTTCTATAAGGTGCCTGGGTCACAGTGTTTCATCACAGCAATGGGAAAGTAACTTAAATATGACTTCTCATGCCTTTAACCGGCTACTCTCCTCATTCATACTCTGTTGCATCCTTCCACTTTTTGCCATCCCTTTCTTATTTCACTGCTTAATTAGTGATACCTTTTGCTCTAAAAACAAAAAAAAAAACCCTAAAAACTAGCTTTTATCACAATCTGTGCCATAGTGCTACTGCCTCAGAACCATATCAAGAGCACACATGGAGAGCCCAGCTGTCATCTATTCCAAGTTAATATCGGGACTGTTTCAAAGTTTCAAAGCATTTTATCTCTTAACCACCATCACTTTCTCCCCTAAATAGCACTGGGAATAGACCTGAGTGAAAACAACTCATCAGGAAGACTTGAGGAAAATAAAACAAATAAACAAAATGAGTTAAAAGCGGATGAAAGGTGAACAAATAAAATTTGGAGGACACACAGCTCCCAACAGATGTGTAAAAGCCAAAGAAAAGAGATAACAACCCACTTTGATAACACCCAAAGCTATAGCATTAATACCTGAAGCAAAGATGATGAAACAGCAGAAAAGGAAGAAAAAGATTTCCGATTCCTAGCCCTAAAAAGTCTCACAGAAGAAGATGAATGTACTATAGAAATTAATAAAAAGATCTAGACAAGAAAGTAAAGTGGAAAACTACTGACTGTTCATTTACTTGGGGCAAGAGTTTTAACACATGGAAGAAAATAATTGAGCAAGAAAATTGAAAACTGGAAAAATATTGAAAATTCTGGAATAAAACAACCACTTGGAGAAGACACGCGGTGGGAAGCAGCAGCAGAGAGAACCAAGCAGGAGAGTGGACGTTAGGAGCGGGACAGGGAACAGGATGGAAATAAAGATAAACAGATTTAGACACTTCCAAAGAAAAAGTCAACAAATATGGCCACAATTTTCAAGATCTCAGGAATAAATTCAAGAGACTAAATTTAAGAATCCTCTGAATCAGAGAAGGGGCTGAAATAGTCTAAAGTCATGAGCAATGTGTTCACTGGAATATCAGCAGATATGCTGACCTGAACTGGACACTGCAGCACAACAAACTTTTCTAATCCTGTGCAGACACAGCAGAGATGCTCTCTGTAACATATAAAAGTGATGATATCAAAATTACAAAGGAGGTAACATTAAAAACTGTAATTGAATATCATTTTATATGCAAAGTCAAATACAGGAGAATTAGACCAGGTCTCTTCTCAACAGTGCTAAAGTATGGAATAGTATCTTTGAATCCATGAAAGTAAACAACAATAAACCAAAATTGCTAAAACTGACCAAGTTATCTCTTAAACTGACTAAGAAATATGAACATTTCTAGATAAATTCATATGAAGGTAATTAATGATAACCAAGCTAGGACTGCAGAAATACTTTAATATACATGGAGAAGGAAGAAAATATTCTTATCCATAAGGTGGGAAAGAATATAGTTCATGAAGATATTTGAGTAGAAGAGAACACAATGTCCCAGAAAACTCTTAATAATAACAGAAGAAAACTATCCAAAATCTAACCAATATTAAAAAACAATAAACAAAAGCACATGGAAACACAAAACATCTCTTGCTAATAGCAGTAAACATAATTGGACTCGACTCACAATTGCACATCACAGGACAACTGATTAGACAGAAAGGCAATATTCAGTTATCTGTGGTCTCCAACAAACATGCCTCAGACACCGTCACCAATAGAAATCAATGAACCCAACAACTGGAAGCAGAAAACAGGCTGACTTCAGCTCAGACAGAAGAGATGGAGAAGGCCTCTACAACTTGTCAAGAAGATGTGATTACTGTAAATGTTTATGAACTGAATGTTGGGGCTCCCAAATTTATAAAATAAATACAAAAGGCATCAAAAGTCAGACAGGGTGAGGTTCAATAATAGTGGAAGATGTCAATATCTTAGTCTCATTTTTACATAGGTTATCCAGACTAAACATCAACAAAAAAAAGTTAAAACAACAACAAAAATGATGAGCCATAGAGGACAAAATGTTTCAACATTGGTTCATTTTAATCAGTGTGGCTGAGGAGGATACCACAAAGGCAAAATCCATGCAGCTGCCCAGTGAGTAGGCGAGGCAGATTCTTCAGGAAGGTTCTGAGCTCAGTTTAGGTTTTCACAGTTCCAATTACAGGCATCTGCAATCTCTATCAGTTCCTTATTCTGAACTTCCTGGTCTATTTTCTTCAGCAGTACACAGAAACAAGGCATAAAGTGAAAACTGGGTTAGTTTGAAGTGGTTTTTAATTCTGTGCCTCCCTGTGTAGCCCAAACGGACTCAGAGCTCCGGGACCTCCCATCACAGACTCCTGAGCTCAGGGATTACAGGCACACGCTCCCATGTCCAGAAATAGAGTAAATGTATCATGTACAAAATAAAAATAAAACAATAAAATAGAAAAACCAAAAGCTTAGAACTTTTATCTCAATTCCTTACCCTAATGGAAAAGGAGTATGGTGATCCCCAGAGGACTTAGTGGGACCATGAAGTTTCATGAGAGCTGGAATCTTGACTTTGTGCCATGTGGTGACATTACCCAACAATGGTGAAGTCTCATGGAATTTGTCTGCCTAATGATATCACTAACATTTGAAGATGTGGATCATCACACCCCTTTTTTAGAAGACTCTTAGTTATGTAGGTTATGGTGGGTATAAAGGTGGTGGTACCTATCACCTAGGCAGGTAGGCTCAAAAGAGCAAAATAAAAAGAAAGAGGGGAAGGAATTCCAGGGTCTCAACTAATGAATAACTGAGTCGAGAAACAGAAGAGAGAGCGCAAGCATCACAGCATAAGGTTTCAGAGTTGCTGCAGGAACTTCCCAGGAATGTCACCAGCCCAATTCCAGGATGCCGGAAGAACTCGGTTGTTTTACTTTCCTTTTCCCAGTTGTAGAATCAGAGGTGCTGCGTGACCCAGGACCAGAGAGCGGAGGACAAATGTGTGACCCTGGAGAAGAAAGGCCAAGTCCCATCCAGAGCCAGCATATTGGGCTTTAACAGCACAGAAAAATTTGCTAACATAACTCAATATGTCCTGCTTTGACAAGGAAGGGGCTTATCCATCAGATTAGTATCTGAGAGGGTTTGGGATTAGCTTGATAAGTTTGAGATGGTAAAACAGGAACTGCAGAAACGAGTGAAGGACAAGAAGTCGGGAGTAATAGGAGTGTTGAGGGGAGTTAGTTAGAAGACCATTAGAGCAGTCTCTATTTGGTTTGATGAAATAATTTAAATCATTTAAGACATTGAAATCATGCCAGGTAGTGGTGGTGCACGCTTTTAATTTCAGCACTTGGGAGGCAGAGGCAGGTGGATGTGAGTTCAAAGCCAGCCTGGTCTACAAGAGCTAGTTCCAGGACAGCTAGGACTGTTACCCAGAGAAACCCTGTCTTGAAAACAAACAAACAAAAAAAGATTTTGAAATCTAAAGTTTTGAATTTGGGCCATTTGTGGCCATTGTCCAATGTATATTTAGGACAGATTTGAGCTGAGAGCTGAACAAGTATGATCAGCCTAATGTCTCCCAAATGGAGCTCTTTTAAAATAAGCCAGAGATATGCTAAGGATATGTCCTTTGAAATGGACAATTTGGATTCCATAGAGGGTTTGGGAGCAAAGCAAAAATAAATGTCAGATCCATTAACTAAGACATCCCCCTGGGTTGACCTAAAAATGAGCCTGTTATCTAGCAGGGGAAGTCCTCTGCCCCATAGGCTCCAGGAAAGTCAAAAGACAAAGGGGCCCTGTGGAAAGCTCCTGGAGTCTTTGGACCAATGAACTGTGAGGAACTCATGGAGTTTCCAATGTCTGATGGGCACCTTTGACTTAGGCCAATGCGGTGTATGTGAAGTGGAGGTAAAAGGAGAATGGCCTCTTACCTGTAGATAAGATGAGGTCTGAGAAGGAGGAAGAGCAAGAGAAGAGGGGGTGAAGAAAATGAAAGGAGAATGGACGAGCATTCTCGTCCTCTCCGAAGAGCCCAGCAGAGTGCCAGTAAAGTCCCTAGACCTGAGATTCTGTCCGTGGGACCTGCACTCTTCACTGATGCAGAGGCCGTGGAGGCGAGAGGTCTCAGATTAGACCATAATTGGTGGCCTTTTAGCTTATATAGTGAGCTCCAAGGGTGTGCTCCTGAAGGAACAGCTTCTAAGATTACACATGATGATAAGGAAGTCAAGAAAGTTCCAGAAGGGCTTGGAGCAGAGGGCAAGGACACCAAAAGTTCTCCAGGGTTTTAGCACCAAAATGTTAGATTTCAGAGCACAGAGTAAAGAAACGGAAACAAGGAAGGAGGCTAAAGTCTGGCCTTAACAGATGAGATTGCTTATTAGCACAGCAAGGGACTTCCATCATCCCTCAGGATGAGAGTTACAAGATGGGGAAGGAGTTGCTCAGAACTCTTAGAAGGATGGGCAAGGGATTTAGGTATAGGAAAGTTGCTACAGCTGTGGAAGGTGTGTGCAGATTAAGGCATTCTTTAGAAATCACAACTCCCTTTTGAAATTTCCTATTCAAGAAAAGCAAGCTATCCTGAGAATTTCCTGTCTCAACAATGACTTCTGCAGATACAGATGTGGCTCACCAACAGCAATTGAGCAATGGCAGCAAGACAGTCTCAGGGGAACCTGGTTTCCTGCAGCCAGGCCAATCTATCAGAGAATAGACTTGATTATTTGCATTTCTTCCATGAAAGTTAATGTCATCCATTTATTGCTATTGTAAGATTAGGTATAACCTTGCGGCCTTTTGTGGCCTTCCACTTTCTAAGCAAAAATGGAAGTGAAGGGGCAATTCTGGGCTATTGGGAAAGTTTCTATTCTAGTCTCTAGGGATGTACCCAGTTAAGCAGACTAGAAATGCTGTCTCTATTGCTCCATTCAGAACGTACAGAGATTCTGAAGCTACCAAGAAGTTTACACCTCCACACAGCTTGGTTTCAAAGACATTACAAAAAACAAGACATCTGAAAGTCTACTTTGATAATTATATTCTCAAAGAGAATAACATGAAAACAGATAGGTAGATTTGACAGAATTCAACTGTACCCATTTTTACCCAGACAAAGCCGGTATAGTTTAAATATTTCCCTAGGAAACTGGCAACAATGCTACTTAGATACGGTTATATATGAGAGTTTCCAGAGCTGCATGGATATAAGCAAGCATGGCTCCTGCTAACAGACATAGCACTGCTCCTCCCTCAAGCCCTATAGAATTCTAGTCTCAGTTCAGATCTCCTTTGGATGGGAAAAGAGAGAATGCAGCTTTTTGAGGTAAGAGGCTAAAGTAGCCACAATTTAGCCAGGTTTTGTTGTTGCTGTGCTTTTATTTTTTTTGTTGCTGTTGTTCTATTTTTGAAACAATATGCTTATATAAGAGGAATAGAAAGAAAGCTTTTTACTATGACACTAACAAATATTATTAGGATAGCCAAACACAGTCATTTCTCTTTACCCATGGTGGGGTGTGGTTGAGGTAAGTTCTCACTGCCTCAGTGGATATTTGAAACCACATACTATACCAAACACTGTACAGTCTATGTATTTTTCTGCAAATACAAACTAAATCCAAATTTAGTGATTTTGTATTTTAAATCACATATACATACACACTGCAGTTTGTGGTGTAACATAAACAAACAAGTATTATAAATAAATAGCCTAGAATTTCTTTTTTGTATACGATTTCTTTGTCGGATCATTCTTGATGTAATCTCAGCAATACTGACTGGCATGTGTTTTTCTCCTCTGTGTGACATTGAAATGTTTTATGTTCAGTTAAAGGAAGTACTTTACAAAATCTCTTTGGCATATGTGAATAGCCAGCATCACTATGTTGTGCATTAGGGTAATTATGAAGTGTTAAATAAGAGCTTCTTGAATACAAGCAACTTGATGTCACAACAGTCAATATGACAGCTAGAGGACCACTCAAATGACCCCTGTGTGGGTGTCACATACAGTATGAATACCTGGGACAAAGGAACGATTTGTGTCTTAGGACATACCTCAATCTTCGTGAGATATATAGCCTGAATATAGGAGAAGACTTTGGCTTACTCAGCCCTGTAGTGTCTGTCCACAACCGAGAGAAACAGGCCAGTCTTCTTAGCCAGGAGACCAAAACTGAAAGCTGTATGTAGCGGTTTGAATGTAATTGGTCCCCAAAATCTCACAGGAATGGCACTATTAGGAGGTGTGACTTTGCTGGAGTGAGTACAGCCTTGTTGGAGGAAGAATGTCACTGTAGTAGGGACAGCCTTTGAGGTTTCCTAAGCTCAGGATACTGCACAGTATCTCAGTGGACTTCAGGTTGCCTGCAAGTTAGCACTATGTCTGCCTGCGTGCCGCCATTCTCCCTATCATGATGATAATGGACTGAACCTCTGAAACCGTAAGCAAGCCACCCCAATTAAATGCTTTGTTTATAAGAGGTGATGTGGTCATGGTGTCTCTTCACAGCAATTAAAAACCCTTACTAAGGTACTGTACTTCCCCACTGTGGGGCACCATCTTTTTCCAGAAGGGTACTCCCCACAGATATAGTGTCTTTCCCTCCCACATCCATCCATGTTCCTTGATTTAAAAAAGCTGCCAGGCATGCTGCCATCAAACTCACAGGTTTAGGAAATTATTCAGGATCCCCAAGTACCATCTTTGGAATTTTGTTAAAAAAAAAATCCCATAGAGGATCCAGTAGGATTCTATTTCTCTTTTAAATTGAAGTTGAGATGCCAGCTTTGACTGACCTCTCTTATAAAGCTGCCAGGTTCTTGTTCCTTATGCTGAAGGTGATGGAACAGGCAGCTGACTACAATTACTTTTTCCTTGTGCTGGGCTCTGGTGCGTGGTCCAGTTGGACGGTTACATTCACCTTACTGAACAAAGCCTGTGGTGATCCTAATTCTTAAGTCTTCTTTACAGACTTCATCTCTTGAAGTCTCCACTGTGCTATAGCTTATTACCCTCCCCCTTACATAATATATGTCATCTCCAGAAGGCTGCCTTATGTTCTGGAGTCTTTGCTCCCTGGTAAATTTTACCATGGCCCCTTAGATGGACTCTTCTCTGAGGCTCTCTCACTATTCTGTTCCATGTCACCCCTTTGGTCAACTTGAAGCAGTTAAGAGATATCTGCACCCCAAGTCCCTAAAAGCAGTTCAGACCACCTCTGAAAGGGGGACAATGGATGAATGCGCCATCTAACTCATCCCTGGTACCACGCTGGGCATCGTTTTCAGGATTCAGCACAGAAACAGCTGGACTGAAGGCTCCTACACTCACAAACCTCTCCCCCTCTCTCACGAGCTCTCAGAAAACCTTAAAGAGATTTCACATCAGCTTAACATCCTTTGGGCCAACTCGATTCTTTCGCTGCTGCAGTGCCCCAAATTAAAGAGGCCTGGATCTCCTGACTCCTGCTGAGGATGGATCTGTGCCCTCCCTCCTCCGGGAATGGGGATTTTTCCATGCCATCACATCCAAACTGGCTTGGGATGAGGCCCAAAGAACACAGGGATCAGGCAAAAAAAATCAATGACAAGCCTTGCTTTTGCTTCCCTTCCACTCTGGCTCCTCCCATTGACCCCTCATTCCTCTATTATCCCCAGACATGTTTTGACCCTACAATTATATGTTTTACTTACTGGACACAGGTCCCTTAAAATAACCAGACTTCCTCCAACACCCAAACAGGGATGTTTCAATGTAGTTCTTCTAGTGACCTCACCCTATATAGCCTCTAAGTCCAGCATAGGAAGACTTTGGAGATATTATGGAGGAGCTCTGGCTTTGAGTCACCGTCCTCCCTTGCACCCCAGACTAGATACAGTTCTTTAACTCAGTCCTCTGTGTTCTCCTGCTCCCTTCCTCCAGCCCACTGTAGCCTCTGATGCTTCTGCCCTCTTACTCTGGGGCAGCACTCCTGGCAGGGGAACTTGTCGCTGTCACCCAAATGACTTGACCCAGCATTCTTCTATCTCAACTGTGATACGATCCTGGGCATCAATCACTGCCATCCTGATGTCACGCCTGTGAGGGTGTCCCTCCATCTCTAACTTTTCAAAATGAGCTTCTCTGGAGTCCACTCTTACCTCTCCCCTCAATCACAGCACAAGAGAGCTGGGTACCCCTCTTTAACAGAGCTTACCAGTTCTGAAAAATGGCCAATGCCACATGCTCATCCATCGGCTGGGCCTGCCTATCCACTAATGTCCAGTGCTCCTGAGCCACTCCTGTCCCCTCAACATTAGAGACCACCCCCCTGTAAGCAATATCTTTACATAATACTCAAGCCCTTCCCAGGTTCTCTCCCTATAACAGCCCTGCCAAGATGGTTCTGTTTTCTTTGCTTCTTACCCCCCATACTTGCACAATCCTGAATGTTGAGCTATTTCTCTCCTCTACTGGCAATCCTTCTTGTCCTTGTCTAGTTCAGCCCTGCCAATGCTCAGAGCCCATTGAGACACAATAAAACGACTCCCCTGCCGATTATACAGGCCCCATCTATGGACACCCAACCTCCTCTTGGTGGCTTACTTCGTCTCCCTCTCTCTTCTAATCCTCCTCCCCACTCCATGGGGTGATCTCTCAGCCTCACTCTGTAATCCAATCATGTTTGCAGCGCTCAAGCAGTTATTCTTCCAAAGTTTCCCCAGGAGCCTAATGATGGCTATCATGTGATCCATCACATGATCAAACTCAAACTCTTATCCTGCTGCATAGAAGTAACCTGACCTAAATCCTGAGAACAGAGCCCAGCCCTCCTCCATCATCCCCCTTTTGCAGGAAGTAGCCAATGAGAGAATATGTTGCCTCCTCCTTTTTACTTGACATCGGGGTCTGGAATGAAGGGCTAATGATCCAAAAGCCTCAGAGGACTGAGACACTCTAGACAGGCAAGCGGACGTGACTGAGAACACCTGTTAGGAGACCCCCCACATCAGCCCTGCTAGTGTCCACAAGCTCTGGACTGTGGGGCACCACCCTGCTGCTGGACTCTTCTATGCACTAAACGCCTCCACTACAATCTTGTAAAAGCCCGAGATCCCACACCCTGTGCACAGTCTCACTTTCACAGAGACTGCAGACTTCTGCTGTTCTGTTTAGGAGGCAAATTCTGCTTCTCCCCTCCACCAATCCCTGGCTGATACTCGATACATGCAAATTAACACATGTCACATTAGAAAAACCATGCCCCTTTGTAAACAGTGAGCACAGTGTCCTGGGCTGACATGGTGGGGACTATCCAGCGGTCTCTAGATCACTACAAGACGCTTCTTCAGTACATAGCAAGGTCCAGATGTTGTTAAATGTTGAGAGTCTAGAGAGGAAGTGAAGAGCAAAGGTGCTTGTCCTCCATAGCGAATGCTACCATAGGATACACAACACACAACCATGGAGAGGTGTGAATGCTGCCAAGCTGGAAGTTCATCAGAACAAGACGGCTGCTCTTCCAAAAAAACAGAACTAAAAGCAAAGGAGAATTCGGTCAAGAGGTGAACGAGCCACAGCTCCAGTCATAAAGTGTACACGGGCTCCTGAAGACTCTGGTGTTTCAGGATGGATGGAGAAAGGCACAGTTGAGAGCTTCTAGATGGGAAGTCAGAGAGGAAAATAAGAGCCCAGTCCTGAAAATCCTTCCAACCACATTTAGTTTAAACCATGTCCCCAGAGCAGGGCTGCTCTTATGAAGGATTTAAAAACCACAGTAACAACATAACAAGGTTTATATTTTATGATTCTCTCCAGTTGCCAAGTAGAAATTAGATTAAAGAGGGGGAGCATTTAGGAGCCTCTTATGTGGAGGAATGGTGGAGGAATGATGAGCTTAAAAGAAGAGATAGAATTTGAAAGGGGAAAAAAAAGCTCGAAGTAATAAACTCTTATTAGAGGGACTAAAAAGGGAGAAAATTTTCCAAAGTAAGCAAGCACCTGCTGACCACATTTTCATTGCTAGGATCACTGGAGGATGGGGGTCCTCCAAGGAATATCAAATTTTTTGGACTGAGCCAAGAAATCCACAGGCTGAGCCTAGAGCACCCTGTTATGGCAGAAAGAAGGTATAAAAACAAAGGAATGACAGAGGAATTGTCGCAGGGCAGAGGAAGAAGAGTTCCTGGTAGCATACCAGGAACATAAAAGTAACAGAAATGGATTATAATCCTAAATATTAAATACACACACACACACACACACACACACACACACACACACACAGACATATGACTCCACAGTGCTGTAATAAGTGATTAAGAACACTCAAGCTTGGGCTAAATTAAGACAAAGATGTCTCTACCACAGGCTGAGATCTGTTATATCAAACTCCATCAGAAACAAACAATTCTTCTTACTATTTTTAGTAAACGACACAGTTGTTTTAAATAAAAATAATTATTTCTGAGTGGGGAAAAACATGGCTTAAATATCGTGTAGAACTGCACTCAATACCCATGACTATAGGCAAAAGTAAGACCTGTGGCTATAAGATGACGAAGGCATTGATGCCCTTGGAGCCCTCTACTGCTGAAACATACTTTTAACTATGTAACCCATCAATTTCAAGCCATGTCACTGATCTCATGACTTCCCTTGACCTTAAGGTGGTGCTTCCTACAGTGTCGGTGCTGGAGGGTCTCGTGCCATGAAGGACATGCCCTGCATACAGTCTTATGAAAACATCCTCTTAGGAAGTCTTACATGCGTGAGCACCCTCAGTCGTTCTGTCTTTTTGCCTCACAGGGCTCGGCATTGCTCAAACTCACCATCCATCCATATTAGCTCAATGCTAAACCACAGCAAAGGACTTACATGACATGAAAAGAATACTTCTTACAAATGCCGAAATAAAAATGTTGTCAAAATGCCAGTAAAGTGGAGCCACAAAGAATACCCACTATGACTAACTAAAAGTAATACTAAGAATTTCCATTTGATTAAATATATATAGTTAATTAGCATAATTGCTGTAACAAGTAAACAAGAAAAATCACACGATTAACAGAGAAGGAAGGGAACATGAAAAGCCTCCACAATCTTTCATGCTCTAACATTCAACAAACTACAAAGGGACAAAAGCTGTACAGTTAATATTAATAGGCACACCGGAGATTTACCTCTAAGGTCAAGAAGGAAAACACATCTCTTCTTGCCAGTTCTCTTTAACAGAGTGCTGAAGCTTCTAGCCAAGGTCATTACAAAGAAAATTAAGAAATCTTATATTGGTAAAATTTTCTTTCTACACATAGTATATTCTGGTATTTTGCTACATATAAGAAAAACCCATTACACATAGTATATTCTGGTATTTTGCTACATATAAGAAAAACCCATGGCCTGTCTCCTCTCTTCTCCTCCCCTCCCCTTCCCTCTCCCTCACTAGCCCATCTCTCAGCAAATGAACGGATTCTACAATGTTCCAAGATATATTTATATAAAACTTAATTATATTTCTATTCCTTGATAATGAAAACTTCAAACCAAAATTGAGGGAAAAACCATTTTAATTTTATCAAAACATATCTTATTAGGAATAAATTTACCCGAACAAGTGAAAGAGTTGAACACTAGTTACCATAAGGTGTAAATGAAAGGCCAACAGGATGGCCCGGTGGGTAAAGGTGCTTGCCACATATGCCTGGTGATCTAAGTTTGATCTCTAGAACCAGACATCGAAAGACAGAATTAACTACGTGAGCTAGCTGTCCTCTGACCTCTGCACTTATTCCATGGTTATGTGAAGCATGAGTGATAAAAACTCAGAGAGAAATTGGGCTTCATCCTAAAGATCTGAAAAGCAAAGCAGCCAGCCACTGGCTCTTACCTCTACATCACTCTGAAATGGCGATCCTGCTTCCCGTACTCTCAGAAGGAGACTGTGTCTGAGTGCTGTCTCCTCCCATTTTATAATCCACTCTAGGTTTGGGATTAAAGGCATGCACCATTGGGATTAAAGGCATGCACCGCCTGGTTTCCATGGCAACTTGTGTGGCTACTGGGATTAAAGATGTGTGTTATCACTGCCCTGGTCTGTAAGGCTGACCAGTAGGGCTGTTTTATTCTCTTCAGGTAAGCTTTATTTATTAAAATACAAATGAAATGTCACTACATTTGGTGTGTACCCTGCGTCATGTATGTAGACATATAAACACAATAAATGTAACTTTTAAAAAATATCACTGAAAGAAAATCTAAGTGAAAAAAATACTATCTTTTATTCATCAAATACTTTCTATAAAATTGATTCACAACTTTTTTCTTTTTCTTTAGTTTTTTTGGTTTTTGTTTTTGATTTCAAACAGTGTTTTTATGTGTAATCAGTCACTCACTTTGTAGACCAGGCCAGCCTCGAACTCACAGAGATCCACCAGCCTCTGCCTCCCCAGTGCTGGGATTAAAGGCACATGCCTCAATTAACTGACTAGATTAATGCACATCTTTAACATGAAAATATTATAACATCTTAGTCGTCAGCCTTTCATAAACTGACAAGATGCTGTTAAAACATATACCTCTAGAAGAAATTCCAAACAGCCAAGATCATACTGAAAAAGTAGAGCAAACTCGGAAGACTGGCATTTTCCGATTTCGGAATTTTACTGAAAAGCTACAGTCTGTGTGGTACTTGGATGAAAGCGCACACGCAGATCAATGGACTGGAGCTGGTGATTCAGAGTAGTGTCCCAGGTGTTAGG
The DNA here is from genome assembly GCF_000317375.1 of Microtus ochrogaster. NCBI lineage: Eukaryota > Metazoa > Chordata > Mammalia > Rodentia > Cricetidae > Microtus > Microtus ochrogaster. The sequence goes on along the minus strand of NC_022032.1, from coordinate 1,883,881 downwards.
ATGGCAACAACATCCTATGCGGAAATAGTCTGTGCGACAACAGTAGCAGGTACAAGGATGAAATTACACTCTTCCCACACAGGCTAAGTCATAAAAATATTTCAAAATGGATCAAATATCAATGTAAGAGGGAAAGTTATAAAGCAACTAGAAAATAACTGGCGTGCATGGTTGAGACAACATTAGGCAATGCTTCTGCAGACATGAAACAAAAATGAGTCAAACATTTAGAACTGGAACTTAATCAAACTGAATCTTCCTGCTTCATAGGATACAAAGTGTTAAGGCACTGAAGACAGTCGACAGAGCAGAAGGAGGACCGCAAAGCAGCTAACTGACAGGAGACTGTGATCCTGGGAGTCAGTGGGAACTGAGTTCAAAGCTGAGTGAGAAATCTGTCTGTCTGTCCGCTGCTGCAGTAACCACAACAGCCAGGAAACAGACCTGGCTTCAAGGCCCACTCACAGACAAGTGGAGAACAGTAATGTGGTATGTGTGCATGATAACATTTGATCGATCCAGTTGCAAAGAAATAAGAAATCTTCAGGAAAATGGATGAAACTGAAAAGCATTATTTTACAAAAGTGATTCCAACTCAAACACCACGTGTTCTCTCTCATATGCAGAGTCTGGCCTATAAGACTTAAACTTACAGAGTAAAAATGCCCGTATTACACCTTTATTCCAGAACACTATTCTCATTAGTTAACTGCTTATTACCTTTTTGATATTTTAAATAGACTCACTTGCTACTGGAATTTTTTTAAATAACAAAACATTGGCTTTGATTTACATTGTGTGTAAAATAATATAAATGTTCAGTCTTTTTCTATGACTGCTTTCTAGATACCCTATCTGTCCTTCAGAAGACAGAGATGTGTGGAATTATGTGTATGTGTGTGCACACATGTGTGCACCTGTGCATTGTGTACATGAACATGTATGCACTTGCATTGTGTGAGAGTGTCTGTATGTGCATTCATGTATGTATGCATGTGTGCATGCCTGTGTGCACTTGTGTGCATATATATGTATATGGTGTACATGTATGTGTGCATGCCTGTGTGCACTTGTGTGCATATATATGTATATGGTGTACATGTATGTGTGCATGCCTGTGTGCACTTGTGTGCATATATATGTATATGGTGTACATGTATGTGTGCATGTCTGTGCATCATACTCTTTTACTTTCCTCAGTTCTCATGAGTTTCTCAAACATGTCTGTTTCTTTCACTTCTGGATAGTATGACCCCATAATGGATATTTTTAAAAAATAATCTCTAAATTTAGAGACTTTTTTTCTTTCTTCAACCCAGTTTATGTTATAAATTTTCTTATGATTTTTAACTTTTATTTTTCACATCCAAAAGTTCCATGTGGCTCATTTTTGCTTTACTCTGTGTGTGCATGCGTGCGTGCATGCGTGCGTGCGTGCGTGTGTGTGTGTGTGTGTGTGTGCTGCAACCAGAATGGGGTGACTGGGAACAAAGAAAAGACAGACTCGTGTAAAGAATAGCTGAGATTGGGCAGGCACTCCACCCAGTTCTTGCAGCTGCACAAGGAGGCATGCCAGCTAACCTCTGTAGAGAGGTCTCTATAGAGGAGCAGCTCTAACCAGCCAGGAGGAGGAAATCATGGTGGACACTGTCTACAAACACTGTCCCATCAATCTCAGAGCAGGGAGAGACCTTGCCATACCCACATCTGAGGCAATGGAGTCCTAGGCATGGCTGTGCTCATGAATACACATTTGCTCATGGTTTCATCTGTGTTCTCTGTCTGTCTCTGTCTCACTCTCTCTGTCTGTGTGTGTGTCTGTCTGTCTGTCTGCCTGCCTGCCTATCTGTCTGTCTATCTGTGCATTGCTGAGAACCGAATTCTCGCTTTAACAGGCTGGTAAACACTCTGCTACTAAACAACACTCCCAGCTTTCCTGATTAATATTCTATTTCATAACTCATAAGAACATTTTATTTTATATCCTCGAGTATAAACAAAATAGCTACTTTTCTGAACCATCTCAATATTTGTCTCCTTTGTCTTGAGTACTAATCATATTTTCAATTTTCCGTGTGATCATTTTTATTAATTTAGAGTTATATCTGGGTATAGCGAATAAAACATTGTGCAAACTCTATACGCACTCTATATATATTCCTCCAGTGTATTTCCTTTAAAGCCGGCAGTGAACTTAGATGAACTGCAACCAAATCCTCTGTACTGTGATGAGGGTGGAGGATATGTGGGAGAGAAAGAAGTAGCTGAAGTCCCTGCTCAGTACAAGGAGGCTTAGCAGGGCTGCTTGTTGATGACCTTTTGGACATGTCATTCCATGTCAGGGTCAAGTACAGCAGAGGACACATATAAAATAAGCTGGGGGCTCCCCTCCGAATCTTGAGTTTTTCCTGACATGAATTTTCCTTTCGCATTTCAGTGCCGTGGTTCCCTCAGACCTCTTTATACCAAATATTCCTCTTGGGTTTTCTTGCCTTCTGTATTTTTCTTTTCATTTTTTAAATAGCAATTCAGCTTTTATCTTAATGAATACACTGCCTGATGCAGCTAGCACCTCCGAGCTCTTATCAGAGTTTCAGGCTGACTGCTTGGTGCTAATGGATTAATCCTGAGAGGCAAAGAAAGCATAGACATTATGAAATACTCAATGTTGATTCCCAATTGTTCATTTCCCTCCAGTTCTGCCCGTTTGGGGATTACTCTTCACCGCCTTTGTAGCTGATCTTTTACTTTGTCCAGAGCCTGTGGATACTGCTGGCAGGAGGGTGCATTTGGTAGGAGTTCTCCCACCATTAGTAGACACCAACCCTATGATTGAGCAACAAGGATGAACCCCATGCACAAGGGGAACACACTCAGATAATGAGAGACAGGAATAATACGTGACCCATACTTGTATGAAGGTTCATGTGCATGGGCAGTGGGTGGTCCAGGCCGTTGACTACCAGTGTTACCGAAGAATGTTTCCACGTGGGGCCTAACGACAGATCGGTTACAGGGTGTGTGCCTAACATGGGGAGACAGGAGCAGAATAGAACGAGGACAGAGCAAGAGGGAGGGAGTCTGATGTGAGAGTCCCCTCTGTGTGCTGAGATTACCATTAATGAATAAAGAAACTGCTTTGGACCCATAGCAGGGAAGGACTTAGGTAGGCAGGGAAAGTGAGGCTGAATGCTGGGAGAAAGAAGGGCGGAGCCAGAGAGACGCCATGTAGCCCCACAGGAGACAGACATCGGAACTTACCTGGTTAAGCCACACCCACGTGGTGATATACAAATTAATAGAAATGGGTTAAATTAATATAAGAGTTAGCCAATAAGAGTCTAGAGCTAAAGGGCCAAGCAGTGATTTAATTAATGCAGTTTCTGTATGATTATGTTGGGTCTAAGCTAGCCAGGTGGCTGGGAACCAACAAGCAGAGCCCTCCTCCAATAGGAATCTGTGTGTATTGACTTGTTAGGATTGAAGGAAGACCCAAGGGATTGTGGGAATATAATAAAAGGATTGCTTGCATTCTGGCTTGTATGGGACTACATGTTGAGACACAGTTTGCATAGACTCAAGACAAATAATAGTACAAGGTTATCTGCCATGCTTGTATGCTTAGATTGCCCCTGGAATTGTAGAAACCACAGAGAGAAGGCAAATAAAATCTCTTAAATGGGCCTGAGATAGGGTCGATTTATGAGAATGAAGCCTGGAGAGTCAAAATCCTATTTTGGAAGAGCAATTACCAAGCACATGAACTCATAATAAATTATCTAGAACAACCTAAATGGGAAAACTGCTGGAAGGCACCCCTTGCCGACCAAGTCCTCCTATGCCTTCAGTATAGACAGAAAGCCAAGGCCCAGAGGGGTAAACCGTCTCCTCTGCCACTACTGTTTGGTCATAGAGACAGGACGGAAACCCAGACCAGGCCTCTGAGCACACCCCCTTTGAACTTCATTCCTTCACCAGTGCTTTGTGAACGCAAAGCCCCCAAGATGACAGATGCCTTTCTTCCAGGAAGAACCGCATGAGATATCAAGGTTCTTACAACGCGTCACTGCTCGCCAGCTCATCCCGACTCATTTAGTTGCTTGCCAGCTGGGGACTGTAAGAAGCTGTGCTCCCACTTCGCTGGGCCATTAGCTATTTCAGTCGGTTACCATTGTTTGTCATCATCTATAAAAATAGACTCCAAATCGGAGTTACTGCAAATCTCTGTTCATCGCTCAGGTCTACAGAAGCACTCTGGTGATGCAGGCTTCGCAGTCACCTCCCAAAGACCTACTGTGGCAAATATGATTTCTACTGTCATGACACCGGAACCTTTTACATGTCTAGAGAAAAAAATCTCGTTTTGCTGATGTAAATTTTTAAGTAAAACCAGATTTTTCTAGGCTCCCTGAAGAAGTTTTTCCATTTCTTACACAGGCAAGTCATAGAGGATCTGAAACATTATTGAAATCGTATTAATATGCATGCATTGGCTGCTTAGGGGTTGGCAGTGCTCAAAGACCATGCCTAGAACCTGAGGACATCTTCAGGGCTGAGCAGGGTCAACAGCACAATGACCGCTGGAAAAGCAAGTGGTGAAGGAATAATGATCATTCTTTCAGGTGAGTCCTAACAATGAAAATATGGTGTAGGCTTTCTCTGTGTTTTGGGCAGCACTTTTAGTCCTGGGCATAGAGCCACACAGAAGTTCCAAGCACAAGTCTGTATACTTCTCTCTAAACTACAAAATCACTGCTCTGAAGGGGAAACTTCATGGAATGCTAATTACCAGTAGCAAAATATATTTAATAAAATATAGTAGACGGTGAAATGATTAAATACACATTTTAATCTTTCTTCCTTCTTCCTTTTCCTTTCTTCTTCCTTTTTTCCTTTCCTTTTCCCTTTCTTCCTTTCTCTTTCCCTCCCTCCCAGATCTGTTTCTTGACATGAGTAAAGATATTAGAGGTCTTTGGGTACCATCTTCAGGGATGTGAGTTTTGAGAGCACTTACCACAAAATGTCACTTGCCAGAGAAACATTGGACTTGTTGCGAGAGAAAGAACGTCTTCTTTACCATTCAGGACAATGTCATCCTTATGCTCTGGGGTTTGTTGTGGTATCTTTCACATGGTAAGTGTTCATTAAACATTAGCCAAAATAACATAGACAACAAACATCGCAATGGGTATGTGGTACTTTGAACAAATCTTATGTTTATTTCTTATACCACAATCAATGCTATCAGATCTCATCTACCAGGTCCAGCTGCAGAAAATTCAACATAAAGGATGCTTGCGATTACTTTTGTTTGCGTTAATGTAAAGTTACAATTCTATAAACAAAATAGCTTCCCATTTATTAAAGGACAGGTTTATCTTGGTTTTAATGCTGCTGTGTCTCTTGTTTTCTCAAAAAGAAAGTGTGTCACCAACATCCACAACAACTTAAGAGCCAACATGACAGATCTGTCCTCCCACAACCTTAGGAAAATATTGTACAGAGCTTCTGTAAAATGCCATCCTAGCTCTTAACCTTAAAACAAACAGTGGGGGACTGCAAATAGAGGCCTTGGCGCTCTGAGTGAAAGAACAACTGTCCAGCAGCCTAACGCCACTCTTCAGCTTCCTCCATGCAGCCCTAGTGGACCCCTAACAGAAGTCACTTGGGTGGACAGAGGCACATGTGGGGTTAATTTTGCCTATTTTTTTTTCTTTTTCTTATTCAACATCTCAGAGTAAAGATGATGGTTTCCAGATCAATTCACGGCTGTTTAAAATGCAACAGCCACGTCTGAAATTAGGAATCTAGTAGTTTCCAGTTCCTGTTTAGTTTGTGTACAGCACTTACACGGCAGCAGATGTGCCAAGCAGATTCCATTTTAAAATCCGTGCTCTTCTTTTTCGGGGATATAGTCAAGGAAGATGCAGGCTTAACCAGGTTCTTTTAGACAGCAATTCATTTATTAGCATCATTAGGAAAAATAATGGGCAAAACCCGCCCCAGATGAGAAAGGCCTTGGCCTACAGGGTGTAAACAGGCTGCTGTGAACGTTCATGAAGTGGATTTCTTGTTGGATTTGAGGTTTATCAGAGATATAAAGTCATTTCTCATATTCCTCATTAAATCTGTTTTGCTTTGTTTTTTGTTGTTGATTTTTTTTTTCTGTTAGCGTTCCCAAGGCCGAGAGTTTCCTTGTCCAGTTCTTGGAGAATCCAGCTCCCAGATCATTTTCATGCAGGTGGTACCCAGAGCAACACATCTTCTCCCTCCGGCCGCTCCACCTCAGCATCCCTCAGGCCTCATCAGAGGTACAGATCCACCTGATCTCAGTTTCCTGGCTTTTGGGGTCTCCTCACCCAATTCCAGCAAGTTGTCTGCTCCCAGGAAGTGCTAATGTATAAACAATCCCAGCCATCATGTGACTTAGGGCACACGTCAGTTGTGGCAGAAAGGGTTCAGCTTTGCCAAAACAACTTCTCATGGCTCTAAACTGTCTTTCCAGCTTGATTTTATCCAGACAGCCAATGTCTTAATTCCTAATAATGTTCTACTCTACCCATTCTTCCCAGCCCTTCACTCATGTTCATCTGCTCTAACACCCTAGTCACCAATGTCCATACTTGCTGGTGCCCATCTCAGTTATAGTAATCATTTTCTCTTTTTTAAATTCTAAAATCATGATTATTAAAGGGTTTTTAAACTCTTTTTTGTTTATCTAGTGTTTTATTTCAGTAAAGGTGTCATTTTTCTCTACTTCCTTGTTCTACACTTTAAAACCTCTCAGATTAAATAATGAGTCATAAATAATTTAGTGTTCCCTTATAACTTTAGGAACAATTCCTTTCCCATATCAGGGACTTAGCAAGTTTGAACAAATGAACAAATGAATGAATGAAAATAGTCTCATCATAATATTTTCCTACCGCGTTCCCAACAATTGTGAGAGGATCTGAGACATTTAAACAGCTTTAAATTGTCTAACCCAGAAATGTGGGCTCTGAAGATGGGAGGAAGCCGGCACGCCGCAGCTAAGGTGTCAAAACACATTAAAAATAATAACGCAAAAATAACCAGGTGTAATCTAAGCTAAGTATTTTCCTTAGCACTTCTACCATCCAATTTAGCATTGTGTTCTATAATTATCGTTTCTGCTTAGAGGTCCTATTTTCTGCTGATGCCTAACTAGTTAAACTGCACACCGCTGTCACAGGCTGGAAATACCAGGATAAGGGAGAAACCGCCGTATTTGCTGTAATTGATTAAACATAACAAAAATGCACCTTCGTTGACACAGTAATTTTTGTTAAGTATGTGGTACTAGAAACCTTTAAACTATCCACTCAAGAACCATGGTTCTGACTGCATGCGAGAATCAAGGATGCAGAGTGTGGCTTTTCTGTTAGAGAGCACGGAGGAGGCCAGTCATGGAGGGTGTCTATCAACAGTATATGAATCTAGACACCGTGGATAATACAAAGGGGACCATGCGACCTTTGTTGTCATAACTCCAAGGCTGGGTTAAATGGGGCCAGATTACTCGTCCCTAAGGCCCAGTATGGGATATTCAGGCTTTAGAAGACTAGGAGAACAGCAATGTGGCATGGCAGGTTAAGGTCCTAGGACAGTGTTTCTCAACCCATGGTTGCAACCTCATTCGGAGTTGTGCGACCCTTTCACAGGGGTTCACCTGAGACCATACTGCATATCAGATATTTACAATATAATTTATAACAGTAGCAAAATTACAGCTATGAAGTAGCAATGAAAATAAATTTATGGCTGGGGTCACCACAACGTGAGGGACTAGATTAAAGGGTCGCAGCATTAAGAAGGTTGAAAACCACTGCCCTAGGGCTAGGACTGTATAGTTCAGTGGCCAACTGCTTGCCTGTGACTTGCCTACTATGAGCAAAACCCTGGGTCCTGTCCTCAGCCATGGAAAAATGTCAAAGTAAATCATGACGTAACTCACCCAACAAATCCTGTTAAATTTCCATGTCTGTTTACAATTCCTCTAACACATATCTGAGCTAATTAACTTCAAGAGGAGAAGAAGCTTTTGGACGTGTTAGTTAAAGACCCAATGGACCGTTGCTAAGGACCTGGGTAAAACTGTGTCATGATGAGGATGCCAACGAAAGAGAAGAGAGAGCCCACTGAAGACACCTTTCAGTGGTCCAGAGACTACCTGCTAGGCTCCACCACTTAAAGATTCCTGTCACTTTCCTACAGTGTCATGTTGAGAACAGTCTCCAACATATAGACTTTTGGGGGAAAATTTTGGATACAAAACCACTCAAAGTTTTTTCTGATTTGTTTTCTTTACTGTTAACCCCTAGAACCCTCAAACTTCTTCATAAAGTAGCTCAGGTTGTTGTAATTTCTCAATGGAAATTCTAATTAGGCAAAAAAAAAAAAAAACAACTCTTTCCAACGTATATCCCTGCCTGTAATTTCTCTCCCTTATAACAGCCTCAGGCTGCTTTCTGTAGTTTGACATTGCTGAGACACAAATCTCCAACATGCAATGTCCTGCTAAGAATTTTAAGCCGGGGCTTCATTATCTGCAGATAGAATACAGGCATTCACCTGTCACTTATCTGAGTCCCTTTTGCTCCACCCTCTGCTCCTGGCACTGCCAAACATTGCTGTGCGCCTCCATCATCCAACAAGCCCCACCTTGGACTTCTACAGTGCCAGTCCTCAGCTGAGGCTCCGTCCCTGTATGCAGTGCCTACCCTGAGCGCTGCTCAGGCATTCTAGCAAGCTTGCTCTCAAAGGCTCGGACTTTCACAGCTCTGTCCCCACTGACACTCTTGCTCCCTTCTTTAACAATTTGGCTCTTTTTATAACTCAGATGAGACATTTGGGTCAGTCACCCAAATCCCCTGTTCTAAGATGAAAACTAGGAGATGACTCTCTGGTCCAATTTCCCATGAATAAACTGTCCCCAACACCAATGGCACATGCCTGCTTAACACTGTGGCAGCTCCACCATGATGCGCCTGAGCTCAGTTTTTAGGGAATTCTGATCTCAGACCCACTAGCAATGGTCAGAACTAATAAAGAAATCCCAGGCAGTTGGTATTACCTTTCAGTACTAAATGAACTCCAGGGTCTTTGCTGTAGTCCTGTCAATCACAGACCAGTGCCCAATCTCTAATAGAAATGCTGATGCTCCCAAAAGTCTGCTATTTGGCAACATAGCTTTGAACGATGGAAGCAGGTGAGGGCTGTCTTCATGGGGATGATAAGAGCAGAACCCATGTTGGGCAGAATGCACAAGGAGCCAGGATAGGGAGGTGTCCATCCCTTAACCAGATGGGAGGTACAGCGCTTGGACTTGATGCAATGCCATACAAACATCTACCATGGTATCATGGCCTATGAAAATGTACAAAATGTGGCCACTGTTGTCCCCAAGCTCACTTTCTGCTCATCAACAGCCTTTGGCTAACTGACACTATCTGGAATCCTTGAGCATGCCTCCTTCTCTCTCCACCAACAACCCTGTGATCTCCCTGGGGCTCTCCAAGACAAGCCATCGCCTCACACCACCTGCTCTGACCTTTAGGTTGGAGTTCAAAAACTTCAGCAGTTTCACCAGACTGTCACTAACCTGCTTCAGGAAGTCCAGCCCCCATCTCAACGTCCTTTGGCCGTTTTTATTGCCCCTTTAGCACCTGTCACAGGCTAACCGTGTTTATTTCTTATCATCTGGCAAACCGGGAGTCTTCTCTGGCTCTCTGAAGTGTGTTCATCCTTGTGTGCCTGTGCAGATGCTCGGGAAACCCAGTGGAAAGAATGGGGCAGAATGGGGCAGTGGATGAATAAGTCAATCCGTGCATCAGAGCTGAAATACAGAAGTATCAGACAACAGGATCCTGCTCACGAAGCAGTATCTATCTCTAGCCACCTAATCAGGTCCTCTATTCCTGTGGAATCATGTGGGGACAGGTGGCCCATGGCCCGGCTACATGATCTCCAAAGCACTGGAATTCTCCTTGCAGAAGTCAGCTGTCAACTTTCTCTGACTCTCTGTGACAGGTGTCCAGTGTGCTGAAACTTTCTGCTAGCCTTTGGAAGGTGAATTTTGGTCCCTACACCACTTGGATACAGCTAGACTTAGTCATACCATGAGATTCTTCAAATTTCTGGGAAAGGTTCAAGGGAAAAGTAAAGCCCTGTGACCTCCAGTCATGAGAGGAGACCACCTTTTCTTCATTTACTCAGTTTCACATCTTAAATGCTACTTTATCATTAGAATATAGCCATAGACATATTATCAATGACCTCTACTTGAGCTCCATGAGCAGAGACCAATTTTCAACACCCTAAACTACTTCTTGCTGCTGCACTACGGTTACCACTGGCTTTCCAACTCACCACTTCTAATCACTCTCCCAGGGTCAAATGAATTATCTCCATCTTCCAGACCATCCTAGCTGCAGCTAACAGCAGCATGGACTCCAATTCTGCTACAATATCAGGAGAAAGCACAATTCAGCACCACAGGGAAGTCACTCCCAAATTCTACCATGGTGTAGTGAGTTGAAAGGAAATGACCCCCAAAGGGAATGGCACTAATGGGGGGTACGGCCTTGTTAGAGGAGGTGTGGTCTTGATGGAGGAAGTGTGTTGTTATGGGAGTGGGCTTTGAGGTCTCCTATGCTTGGCTATAGTCAGTGACACAGACCACTTCTTGTTGCCTGCCAAAGACAATAGACTCTCAGCTACTTCTCCAGCACCATGTCTGCCTGCACACTGCCATGTCCCACCATGATCATAATGGACTGAACCTCTGTACAGTAAGCCACCCAATTAAATGTTTTTCTTTATAATAGTTGCCATGGTCATGGTGTCTCTTCACAGCAATAAAAACCCTAACTAAGACATATGGTAAATGTGGAAGATGATGAATATCCCTTGGGTTTAGTTGTAAAGCACTGGGCTCCTAGATAATGTTTACCTTACCTCATCTTGAACATTATTTGATTCATTCCCCTAGAGCATCCTTCCTTTCCTTGGTTTTGGAGAAGATCTATTGTCCAGATGCCTGAGCACAGCTACCAAAGCTAACAAAAGGCAAAGAAGCAGAAAGGGCTAAATATGCTAAGTCACCCACCTCCTGGGATTCTGGCAAACACCAAGCCAAGATTAAAGCAGAACAAAAGTAAGTAGATCCAAGTCACTACACTATCTCACAGCAGAAATAATTCAAAGAGTGAAAAATCTCTCATTTTCTACTTATTTTGAGATAAATCTGCACCTTCTGACTCACATCCCACTTCTGGGATGTGAAGTCCTACTTGAGTTGCTTTTTCCCCTTGAAATCAATCTCCAATACAGCCAATCCAGACAGCAGATACAATTACATAGTGAGACTCTAACAGCCCCGCACATCCCTGAACCTCTCGAGCCCTCACCTCCATGAGGAGTGACTATGATTTTTTTGCATTTCTATATTTATACCAGTTTACACAGAGTCATAAATGCCATATGAAAACTTACTCATTAAAAGTATACCATACTTTTGTCAAGAATTCGCTTCTGGAAAACTGAGTTAATTATGCTTATTATATAACTGAGGTCTAAGCAAGGTTTAAAAATGTTTTTAAGAATATCTAAGCCGCTCAGCCTCAACCTTCTAAACTGAAGAGGGAATTGTTCATGGTTCTAGTGCTGAGTCACAGAGATGAGTACACCTGAAAACAGGAGGTGCTGAGTCACGGAGAGAGGTGCATCTGTAGCAGGAGATGCTGAGTCACGGAGAGGGGTGCATCTGTAGCAGGAGGTGCTGAGTCATGGATAAGGGTGTACCTGCTATCAGGGGCTTAGAACTATACTCTAGAGACAACTCAGAAGAGAAAAGCCCATTTACAGCTCTAGACTTCAGAGCTCGCTCTGTAAAAAGAAAGGGCATGTATAATTCAATGATATTTAATGTGACTTACAGGGCTATTACTCTTTTGACTTAGAAGCATTATTAAATTTTCAAATGCGCTAGAAAGCTGTGTGGTGTCTTCAGACAGAATTACAGCAGAAGAACCTAGAGTCCTCTAAAACAACAAATAAGCCTGGGCTTAGTCTCATTTTGGAGCTGTTAAAGGAATTATTAAATGTATAAAATGAATATTCTATACACAAATAGTCATAGTCTCGGAATTTATGTTGCCACAATTTCTGAATAAGAAAGTGCCTTCTATAGGTGTTTTATGCTAACACAAAGAAATTAAACTATAAAGAAAAAGTCTAGGGTACTTTCCAGCCATTCAATTTCGTAATTCTATACTCTCATAGCTGTTTTTAAAGAAGACTTTCTGTTCATGAAGAAGACAGGCTTTCCTTGCTAAATTATAATTCAGATGTAGAGAAGTTATCATTTGTTCTCTTGGAAAAAAAATGACACCAGAGTTGATACTTGTCTGTACATGTTAACTAATATTTAGGCCAATCCTACTTCTAATGCTTTGGTAGTCTATAGGAAATTGGCTTTTAAATTTACCTGTTAGTTGAGGCCACCAAAAAGTTAGAACAACGTGGTTCTATAGTTTCTAGTGACAACGTACAATGAACACCAAACACAGTAGAAAGTGTGCATTATTTGTATTGTTAGGTTATATGAAAATAACAGGTACGAAATTATGTGTAAGTCACAGGGATTGAAGTCAATGTACAAAAGTCTCTACATATTATCAGCAACAACATTAAATGACATTAATAATATGTACTTTGTAATAGGTTAAACACCACCAAATATTCAGCATGAATTCAACAAATGATGCATAAAGTGTTTGCCCTGGCTCTAAAGCACCATTTACAAACTTGAAAGTCACAAGCATAGAGAAGGTGTTCACAGATCACATGACTCTATGCTTTGAATAATTTAATTCCCCCACACTGATTTGCAGATAATTGAATCTCTCTCAACAGTCCAGATAATGTTCTACATACAGATTGAAAAGCTGCTTCTGAAATTCAAATAGAGTACAAAGGAGTTAGAACAGCCACACAATCTTCAAGCTGGAGGCCATGTAGTCCCTAACTTCAGGATGTATCCAATGCTAAACAATCAGTACAGTGTATCAGACAATGAGGTTCCCTGGGGACAACAGTTGTACAGAAATACACACACAAATGGATTTCCCTCTTTAAGGAAGATTTTACTTATTATTTATATGACTACGTGTTTTGCCAGTACCATGTGTACACAATACTTCCAGAGGCCAGAAGAGGGCACCGAACATTTGAAACTGGAGTTACAGAGGTTAGAAGCTACCACGTAGATGCTAGGACCAAACTCTAGTCCTTTGCAAGATCAGTGAGTGCTCTCAACTGGTAAGTCATCTCTCCAACTCCATAAACAGATTTTTGATCAAATAATTCAAGACAATTTGGGAATGGAAATTAAATATTTAACATATTTTTCATAATTGCTGTGCAAGTGAATGGAAACAAAATGAATGCCAGCCCCCTATCTCAAACTAAACAAAAAGTTAACTTGAGACATATCATAATATGAAACATAATTTCTAAAACTATGAAGCTTGTAGAAGGAAAGTCAAGAACATCTTTGGTCACAGGTATAAACAATGATTATGGATGAGTGTGTGCATGTTCATATTCATGTTCATGTATGGGGTACATGTGGGGGTCAGAGGACTAGGGCCAACCAGGAACATCCACAGACATATCTCATTAAAAAAGTCACATACGATCACAGGAGTATGAATCATACCAGTACTTGCATTGTCAAAACTCTTTTAAAAGTGTCACATCTGTTCATTTAAGTGTATGCAAAATATACACCATTTTTAAAATGGGAAGAATCATAAAGAATGTCTTATAAAAATTATTCATTTCATGACATTGCAGAAATGAGGTATGACCAATTGTGTGCCAGGTTTGTTTGTCTATTGGTTTGGTTTTGGTTCTGGTTGGCCTTTTCTTGTTCTTCATTCAGCAATTACTGAGTAGTGCTACATGCCTTCCTCTATTCTAGATGTTTTGAACTATCATATCAACGAGAAAAACTAACCAAAGACTCAGATTCAAGCTAACAATAGGTATGGAGAACAGGAGGAAATATTTAAAAGACAGGAGGAATACCATTATAATCAATAACTAATGTAATATTTCAAACCATAAACATTCCTGGTGCCATTTTTCTAAGTTATAATATGCCTGTACTAAGGACGCATTTTGCCTTATTAATTGACCATGTTTTAGGGGTATGTCAGAAATAGCATGTACACTTAAACCTTTTAAAATATGCCGAATTCTCAAGGTTGCTTTATTCCTCAACAGTCTGTAGTACTGAACATTTGCATAAATATAGATCAAAGCATCAGCTAGGGAATCCAAAGGACAGTGGACCCAAGGGCAGTGTTTCCTATGCTACTGAGTCACAGCCAAGTAGAGGTACCAAGACAAAGAGCATCCTTTTGTCTTCATACCCAAGTTAAGCCACTCTAGTGCAAGAGAATCTGATGCCCGAGCCATTAAGATGTGGCTGTGCAGTGCAGATAATTCAAACTAGACAAGAAGAACGTGCTGTAGGAATAATTCTTCTTCACATCATGGTATCTGGCACAAACAATAAATAAATCCTCATTTTTCTCTTCTAGTGCCCTGCCATGAAGGAGCCACAGAGCCAACTTGTTATTTACCATTAATAGCAACTTTGCGGGGTGGCCCTCGGCTTTGGAGCAACTTGTCTTCTGTATACAAGACAAACACTTTTTATCACCAGCAATCCCCCCAACAAAGAGCAGCGGTGCCAACGACTCAAGACGTTCTACAATGTGAAGTTAGCTGGCATACTGAAATAATAAGGACTGAATGGCTTTTCAGTAACTAGAAGCCACACAAGAAATCAAGCAAAACACTTGCTTGTTTGGACTTAGACACTGTTCAAACATTAAGAAAGAATCAGTTTCCACTGCAGCTTTGCTGGTGCACCCTGGGTCTTGAAACTCAGATCCACGAAGCAGTTTAAGAATCTTCCAGAACCATGCATTAGAAACCTGTTCTCTGTTTATGTGTTCTGCCCTTTAGGCACACACATGATTTTGCTCGCACGGCCTTCTCTCCTGCTCACACATCTAGCTCTGACTCGAATCCTTTTCCCTGGCAAAGGCTTTCTCGATAAACAGTCTTTCTCGATGAGCTTCTCACAGCATGACCTTTGATCGTACTCTCATGGTTAAGAGTCACCTAAGGTCATTTACTGTCAGAAGAATCCCCTTATTCAGGGTCCAGATTGGGGGATTAAAAGCATAGGTTCTTCTTACAGGATCCAACTGAAACAAGGTGATCTTCTCAAAATTGGTTTGTAAACCTTTGTGTTCTATAACTTACAAGTGTTATTATTGATGGTTTCCTAGCCAGCTCATAAAACCACATCTAAACCATAATGAACCAGGCTGAGGACATGGGACCACAGGACCTTTCATGGCATCATTTAGCAATGTAATATGTAGTACGAAATTTTGTTCTATCTCTACATGGTCAATATCAAGCTGCTAATAAAATGTTTATGTGATTATTGAGGATAAACTATCTCGCTCAGTGCCATCAGATGGTCATGGTCCCTACGCCACCAACTACAGCACGCATTGCTACTCTACACTCTGCAAGCCTCTGCTATAGCCTCAGTAGGAACTCATAGGAGATGCTCTCCAGCATCCTAGAGAGGCCTAGTGGCGGGAGGCAGGCGGTGGCTGCAATGGGCCACGGGGCACATCGTTGCTTCCTTTGGCTAAATGTAGAGCACATGAGTTTACATAAGCCAGCATTACTGTCCTTCAGCTTCTCTTCTACTACTCATCCACAAAAGCATTCACCAGAGAAGGAGCTTAACGGCAAACAGAAAGGAAAAACTAGTGTTTGCACCTCTGCATCTTCGATCTGAAAATTTTGGAAATGAGTACTTAGAAACAAAGGCGGCCTTAGAAGTCAAGCTGAAGCTAGCAGCTGCTCATTTGCTTTCAGGGCCATTCCTTTGAGAGTTCCACGCTTTTCTGTAGCATTAAAGCCCTACGAGCCATCACTCTGCTTTCAGAAAACACAGGGCTTCTGCAGAGAGCCTCTCTGGGGCAAATGATTAAGGGAGGGCCTACCCTTACCTCTCAGCTCCCCCAGATCCAGCGATGTTCCCAGCTGTTCTAGCAAGGCAACCCGTGCTGCGTTCTTCTTGTGCTTTTTACCATCATAATGCTGCTGGGCCATCAGAGGATTATTAAACCAGGCTGCACACAGGCCACAGTATCTGTCTGAGTCTCTCCTTTGATAGGGAGACGAGACCACAGGAGCCGTGTCCACCCGAGGGGCCTTGAGTGAATTCAGTGGTGTGGCTGTGGGAGAAAACAACAGTATGTCAGTTCATACCTGGGCATACTTCCCTTAGGTATTAAGGAATGGGCATCCCATGCTCGTGATGGCAAGGGATTGCCAAGACTGGGAAATTACCTTTGTCAACCATCATCTTGAGCAGGGTACAAATTAAAATCTCTCAAGCACCGAGATCAAAGTTTGGATTGTTTTGTTTTGTTTTTTTTGTTTTTTTGTTTTAAAAAAATGGAAGGGATGGTCATGATGGGGAAAAATAGTTTTCAGGTAAAATCTTGACAGAATGTTCTGTCAGTCAAGTTGAAGAACAATCAAGATGGCAAGATTCAGAATGAGTAAACTAGTGCTAAAGTTGAAACAGCCAATAAACAGAGGCACTGGCCAGCTGACTTGCCTGGTACCAACTGAGAGACCATGCTACAAAGGCCGGGTTTTTATTGGGATAGGCTATTTCAGACCACATCTGCTAACACCGGCGTTGAAAGCACAATCGTGCACCCAGAAGACCAGAGGAGACACTCTCCTGAGCAGAAGCTGCTTATCTAAGCCAAAAGGGCACATATCACTATTTTGAGATTGTACTCCCAGCTATTAATTTAACACATCCCATTGTGAATTTAGTTATTTCTGGCCCAGGGAAAGAATATAATTGAACTTGAAGGAGTTTACTAATGGAAAGTAAAAATAACTTCTGTATGCTTTCAACATACAAATTGCTTCTCGCCTCAGAATGAGTGTGCCTGGAGTTACTGTCCTATTTCTCTGATGATTGACTTCAAAGACAGCAGGGGGGATGCTATAAAGGTGAAGGATGAGGTTATAATGCATGGCACAGAACCAAATACTTAAGCTCCGAGGCCGGAACTCCTTCTCAGCCCCTCCCGCCCAAACACCTTTCATGCTTTGTGAACCAAGAGGCCACCTCCTTGTATGAAAACAAAGTGAATTGTGGTGCATCATAGAAAAAAATATTTTAATCCAAATGTTTTTGAGGAACAAAGTGGTATTCAGTCTCATTGGCTTGTTAGTCATAAGCAATTTAAAAGCATCTTCCATGTGTCCCTAATCTCCATGACAAGGATTTGTAGTTGACAAAATCAAGACAATTAGGGTGTTCTTCCAAGGAAATGCAACAGCTTGGGATATCAAAGACAAGTTAAAGAACCATTTAATCAACCCCTCAAGTTTCCAAGTTTTGATTGGGGGACCTTTAATGTCTGAGTCAAATGACTGACACCCAAATACATAGTTGTCACGTGACACTTTCATCCAAGCAGCACACTGTTGGGACAGTATCTCAGGCAGACTTCCTCTGATCCTCAGTGCTCATCATAGCTGTAGCTAAAATTAAGCTAAACAGGCCAACGTGTGGAGGAACTCTGATACATTCAATGTTTTTTAAGAGCCTCCCTGCTGAATTCGGTCAGCTGGAACCGTACAGAAGTGAGGCTCAAATGTGGACCATATGTCTCAGCTGCCGTCTGGTATCATTCCATCAAGACGTAGCAACACTAATGAAAGCCACAAACATGCAGTCAACCTGTCTATGAAATGATATCTGTCTCCTATCTCCAGGAAATCATACCTTGCTTCCCAAGTTTCCTGCATCCTTATCACTTTCTGAAGATGCATGGCACAACAATGGGAAATGTTTCAAACATCTGCAGCCAGATGTTTGACGCACCCTGAAGCACGATTGTTTTCCTTTGAACTCTAGAAGGGACTTTGCGGTCACTTTTGTTACTTGATGCCTGATATTGCACACCTGGGCAGAAACAGCACACAAGAAAGATATCAAATGGATAACCGCTCTAGCACACGGGAAACTCTTGCTTGTGCCGGAGCTTTTACTCCCCCCCAATTCCGCCGTCTAAGAGTGCAAACCTGGAAGTTTTAACTTTTGCCTGTGTCTCATCTTCCAACCGTCTTCCCATCGCCAACCAGTTTCCATTGCTATAGCGCCTGTGAAGGCAAACAAAGGCAGCGGCATGGGCACAGCCTTAAATCAAAGCCATATCCTGGTCGGTCAGGGCTTCAGCACTACTGGGCTGTGTGACTCCTGATTCCTGATGTCTTTGGATTCTATACAGCTGTATGGTCACCATCTCTTCTTAAGCTAACACATTTGTGGTTTCAGGCTCACCAGGTGGGAATAGAACAGTCTGTAGAAATTCTTTTTGACAGCTCTGACTCCATGCCAAATACAGAAATTATATAGGAGGAGCACCGATTCTAAGTTTTAATAAAAATCTGTGTGTGCATTGATCATAACACAGTGCTTGGCCAAAGGGCACTATTTCTAGCCATTGAATACATAGAGAAATATTGGTTATTTTTGATTGAAAAAATTCTTTTGTTAATGTATAATTTTATTTTAATTTCATACTTTTTGTATTTTCTAAATTGTAAGAAAATATACAATAAGGACTTCACCTACGCTTTTAAAAGTTAAATCCAGAAACATTAGCTACTCAAAATCAATGAGTTTATTTTTATCCAAGCTTTAGACTCATCTAAATCTTAATATCTCTTTGCCCAGATTGAACGCCCAACCAAACACATCAGGATGGGGCTGTGAACCATGTTTAAAGATATTCTAACACACAACTCCACTCTAACACAGGTTCATGTTCTAATGTTCATTCAGTGCTGAGAACCACAGCCCTAAACACTGCCATATTTTCCTTAAAAATTACCATAAAATAGCAGGCAGTGGCAGCTTTAATCCCAGCAGTCAGGAGGCAGAGACAGGTGGATCTCTGAGTTCAAGGCCAGCCTGGTCTACAGAGTGAGTTCCAGAATAGCCAGAGCTGCACAGAGAAACCCTGCCTTGAAAAATGCCCCTCTCCAAACTACCATAAAACTGTCTTAGGTCACCATGAAAAAGATGGCCTTATAACATATGCGCCAGCAGTAGAAAAAATTGTCACGTTTATCATTTTATGAAAACATAGCTCTCAAAAAACAGTAGCCACTATCATACATCACTACTGCTAAGGTGAAATAGCACTGCTGAGTGTTTTCCCAGGAGACACTTCGGTAGTGGTTACCGGCTATCCACGGACTCTTCACAGGAGGACGTGGCACCTTGCTGTATTCTTTCTATAGCTACTAAGTCCCATGGGCTGGTGCTCAGTCCACGGAATGAGACCCTGACAACCTAGGAGTGAGCTCACTCTCCTCCCTCCAAACTTACCAGCATCTCTTGGCTCTGCCACTCACGTGGTAGTTCTTTTTTTGTTGTTGTTGTTACTTTTTTTTAAATTTATTTATTTATTAAGGATTTCTGCCTCCTCCCCGCCACCGCCTCCCATTTCCCTCCCCCTCCCCCAATCAAGTCCCTCTCTCTCATCAGCTTGAAGAGCAATCAGGGTTCCCTGACCTGTGGGAAGTCCAAGGACCGCCCACCTCCATCCAGGTTTAGTAAGTTGAGCATCCAAACTGCCTAGGCTCCCCCAAAGCCAGTATGTGCAGTAGGATCAAAAGCCCATTGCCATTGGTAGTTCTTAAAACCGCTTTCAGTCTTAGTAATCACATAAATGTGTGTTTGTGGCTGTGTGGACTTTTAAAGGTACATTTGTATTCACTGTCTTCTCTACAATATACCCATAATTCCTTGCTGCAGTGCAAAGATTAAAAAAAAATAAACCTAGCGAAACTTGAGTTTCTCTGCAACTCATTTATTATGAGAATTTGGCCTGATGTCATCCGATAGGATTTATAGGCTATATTCCACTTAGTGCAAAGCACAGAGAATAGATTCATTCATCAATCGTTTCCCCAGGTTCATATAGACATGCTACGTGTGTCTATCAGTGTGTGTATTGGTTACTTTTTATTGACAACTTGATACGAACTAGAGTTGCTTAGAGAAAGAACCTCAATTGAAGGATTGCCTCCATCAGTCTGGCCCATAGGCATGTCTGTGGGGAATTTTCTTAATTGTTAATTGATGTTGGAGGGCCAAGGCTTCTGAGGGCAATGCCACCTCTAGGCAGGTGGACCAGGGTTATGTAAAAAAGCTAGCTGAGAGCCGCTAAGGAGAGGAAGGCAGTGAGCAGTGGTCCTTCTCAGTTGCTACTGCAAGCTCCCGCTTGGGCTTCCTTGACAAAGAATGACAATCTGTCACCTGAACTAAACCCCCTCCTCCCCAGGTTGCTTTCTGGTGTTGGTCATGGTACTTACCACCCTGACAGAAAGTAAACTGGGGCAGCATATGTACAAAGTCCTGAAGTTTCTCAGCTTCAAAACATTTTCAGACTCAATGTTTTGGCCAAAAGGTCATGGATTTGTAACCAGTGAAAAGTAACCCAAACAGACCCCAGTTACTTGAAGAATCAAGACAGTTGGAACACGGCAACCCTCAGGACTGGAGTCACGGCCCGACGCACATTTCATGTCCCTTCTGCATGCCTTAAACCAAGTTTGTCAGGGAACAGCATCTCAACAGAAAGTTATTAGATGAGCCGTCTTGAATAATAGCCTGGAATAATGTGTTCCTTTGACTCCGTCTGTGTTTTCTGATAAAACCATCAGCTGACTTGAGGACATAAAAAGATGTTTTCAGTGTCTGCGCTGCTGTCAAAGTAACGCCTTACTCTGCATCAAGGCATGGCTTGCAGCCTGACTATGCACTGGTGGTAAGTGTAAGCAGCTGGTCGAATGCAGCCCGTGACTTCCATTGAATGACTAAAGCAACTAATTAATCAATGAATACGTAAGTGGTCATCATTATAAGCAAGTAAACTTAGATGGGGGAAACATTTCCACTTTGATTCTAAATTGTATTGTGAAGGGCTTGAAAAACTCGGTGTTGAAATCGTCAATGTAAACATAAGCACGTGACAAGATGCTGGAGGGGAGGGCTTGGCAACTAAACAGCCTGCCAAAGTATGGATGCACACCCCAGGCTTCCCTTTGCATTCAAACTAAATTAGGTGAATTAAAAGTCACTATTCTAATTTCCATCCATTCTGTGGGGTGGCCTATTTATTTCTCAGAGACTAAAGAAATGTGTATGCCATTCTAAAAACCACACCTTGCAGCAGGTAGTTGGATCTACCATGGTGTTAGAACACTCTCTCCTCTCTCTCTCTCTCTCTCTCTCTCTCTCTCTCTCTCTCTCTCTCTCTCTCACTCTCTCTCTCTCTCTCTCTCTCTCTCTCTCTCTTTCGTTTCTGCTATGGTACTGTGATCTTCACTTCTGATGATGCTCTTGATTGGAATAAGGAATGACTTAGACATTAGGGGAAGTACACCAGTGTGCCTTTAATGGCATCTCCAGAGGTTATTAGATCCTGGGGCTCTGAAGTCACCAACTGATTCTTCTCTTGGGAGGTTTACGTGGTAGCATTTTGAGGAAATTGAGAAAAGGAGGAGGAGGCCTATTTGGAGGACGTTGGTCTTTGGGGTGCTGTATGTCAGCATGGTTCCCTGTTGTATCTCCTCCCTCCTGCCTCCTGTCTGCCAGGAAGCAGTCTTAAACACCCCCATTCCCCCACTTGTCATGATGCTCTTTCCAAGAGCGTGGGGGACAAGCAACCCCCTGAAACTGTGAATTAAATAATTCTTCTTCTTAAGTCAGGCATTTTAGTCAAAAAGCAACTGAGAAGGTACCAATTATCATAAAATGGGTGATACTTGGAGGTTTCCCAGATAAGGAACTCTCAGGGCTGAGAAGGAAAACCTGCTGGGTCCACCCCTGCTTCTGAGGACAAAGCTGACTTAACATCACACTAGGAAAAGAAAAATCAGTGAGAAGTTCGGGCCAGGTGTTTCAAAGAAGCCAACAGAATCTACTACCAGATCCCCAAAGGGACATGGAAAGATGGTGGCTGAGCTTCCATCCCCAGCCCCCACCATTAGAGAAGAGCGGTTTCAACAGCAATCCGCACTGGTGACTACACCTCCTCTCTTCCCCTTCAGGGTCTCCCTTCACCTCCAAGTCCTCGCTTATCTCCGTTTTCTCTCTGCTGATCTTCCTTGCTCTCTCATTCTGTCTCCATTAACCCCTTCTGTACTTCTCCCGTATCGGCACCCAAATCCCCATCACAGACATGACCTCCATGACCCTGCCCCCCATTCTCTTCTCAGTCTCACGTATTCTCAGTGCTTTCTAAGCATCAAATTGTTAGCAATTTGGGCAGGAAACTGCTCTTGCCTGGATTGCTTGATGTTATACTGTATGAACTGGACATGCAGGACCCACAGAAAAGTGACTGCTAAACTTTCCTAAAGGCAAGATGGTCCTTCAGGGTTCCTGCTTCATGAAAGTATCTGCCAGACATTCTGCAGGACACAAAAGAAAGCAAAGACAGACTTAGCCATTACAAGGCAGAACAGATCTTCAAATTTCCTGCTTCATGAAAAAGTCTGCTGGAAACTATGGGCCTCTAGGCTGAAGACTGGATGCCCCAACATTACAGGAGAAACTTGGGTGACTGTCTAGGCCATGAGATATCTCTGTCAATTCTAGAGTTTTGAAAGTTGCTTAAAATACACTTCCTGTTTACTTAGATAATATTATATCCTTCTGGAGTCTTTGATGGAGTTGAAGATAGTTATAGTCTTCCTTAGTTATGATGAAAAAAAGTAGATATAAATATTGTAACTAAATTCTTGCTTGATACCTGTTTTGTTATATGTAATTTTACCATGTTAAAGTTAAAACCTTCCTTTTTATTTAGACAAAAAAGGGGAGGTGATATGGGAGGTCCTTCTGTATGTGTTGCTTTTATTGGTTAATGAATAAAGAAGCTGCTTTGGCTTGTGATAGGGCAGAGTAGAGCTAGGCAGGAAAACTAAGCTGAATGCATGCTAGGAGAAAGAAAACAGAGCCAAGAGAAGCCATGTACCTGCCGCCAGAGAAATGCTTCTGCTGGAGTCTGCTGAAACTTTGCCAGCAGGGATGCACAAATTAATGGAGATGGGTTAGTTTAGGATGTAAGAGTTAGCCAATAAGAAGCTAGAGCTAATAGGTCAAGCAGTGATTTATTTAATAGAGTTTCTGTGTGGTTATTTCGAATCTGAGCATCAGGGAACAAACAAGCAGCCTCCCCCAACATGTCTCTACTGTGGATTATGAATTTTTTAATATGCATGTATATATACTCATCAGTGCAGAGGCAAACATTTTTATTTTATAAATTATATGTAGGCTGCATTTCATGCTACCACGCTTTGGCATAGCATGGAAAACATGACTCTAGAGACTTGCGCCACCACAACCAGGTCTTAAATCTCTGAAGATTTCATTTGCACTGACTTATTAATTTATTGTTGATTTTCCTGGAAATTAGATGGAAGAAAGGCAGCGTGGCCAGAATATAATGTAAGAGTTCATGTATTTTCTGCTTTCCTAGAAGACCCAGAGGAGAAAAGCAGTTTTCACAGAATTTTAAAAGACCAAAAAGGGTTCTAATTATTTAGATGAAAGTTAAGTACCTCTCCTCTTCTCATAGGAGAGATCCTTAAGTGAATTCTGTTCCTCATGCCATGACAGAGAGAAAAATCACCTGCCACACTATAAATTGAACACGATATATATGATGTTTTAGGCTATACACCGCTGTGTATTTCCTAAGAATAAACAAGGAAGAAGACGGTTTCATGGAACTGTCATTCTAATTCAGTTGTGTATCAACATTCTTAGCATAATCGGTCTGCTAACATGGCCTGCTTCTTTACCCATCCCTGTGCATATGTTATCAGTTCTCATTAAGACAACAGTTATAGAGCACCGGTTTTCATTAATACAGAATAATTCCCTTCAGTTCTCGTTGCTGATTGGGCTCTCTCTAAATATCTTAAGTACATCTATTTTCTGCAGGATCTTTGTGTCTGAAAAAAATAGGCTATTACATAGAACTTTAGAGGGGATGAAAATCCCATTATTACTTTCTCATACCAACAAGAGTTTAGAATGTAAGTTCGGCTCACTGATCCACCTCAGGGGCTCAGAACTGGACCCACACATCGCATGCTCTTGCTAAAGGAGAAAAGCCATTCAGTCTCTATAACTCAGTTTGCATCTGAGAAAGAGTGATGGTTTGCATCGATCCTTTGGCTCGATGTAATGGCTGCTGCTGAACCACTGAACCCAACTCTCTGCAGACTGCTCGGGAAAAGGTATTTCTCTCAGAGAGGGCATCATGGTGCTTGGACTGAACACTGCAGAGGGAAAGTCCTCCAGTCCCTTGAAGTGGCAGAATGTCTGGTTGTGTTTACAGTTCCCAATTCCTTGGGGGAGCTGATCTGAGGTAACGCACAAGACTCACAAAAAATCCATTTTTAAACCTGAAGACAGTGCAGTCCTTCGAATCCCACTGGAGCCACTTGCTCAAGGTAACCCACATTTTCACCATTAGATGTCAGGTCCCCTTCAGCCATTTCCTATTCCTAAGAAGCTGGACTTTTGGATGTTATCCAGAACTAATTTAACTGACCAATGAGGAGGTATTCTTGTTTGTTGCTGAGGTTTGTGATGCTATACACAGTGTCCAGCAAACAAAGAGCTTCATTGGTCAGAGATTATTTAAAAATAAAATAAAAAGATTTTTTTCTCATAGGATTTGTATTATTTTTTCCCAAATGGCCAAGACTTATTCAATTGTTTAGATCTAACTATTTGGTAAAAGTATCTGAGAGATATTTCTTTTGCCCTGAGGGCAGAGTAGAAAAACTCTGAAGGCACCTACTGCAGCACAATTTCAGATACATTAAGAACCACAACATTGTGCCTCTATTGCGATGTGGGATATAATTCTGAGAGCCCAGGTCTCTCAATGCTCACATGTTCAATATCTCACTACTTCTGTAGATCTTAGCACATTTAGAATATATTTTTTTAAAATTCAATTGATATTGTTTACTATCCCCTTTTAAGGATACACTTTATGATACTATCTGACACGTCAGAATGACCAACACCATTGCTCTTTCACTCTGGGGCCATTATTGACTAAACTTAGGGTCATTTGAACATAAGCAATTTGGTACCATGGTGGTCTATATGCTGTCCATGGTGCCTACTAAGAAGGAAACAAGGAGGCAACTTTTGCGCCTTTGATACCCTGTGCCAAAGGGAACTGACAACCTGAGCAGGACAGGGTGGGAAAAGAGATTTCTCCACTCTATTCAGAATGGTGCACAACTTAAAATTCATGAGCTGTGTAAGTCTACAATTTTTCTTGACAATTTTGGGATCCATAAAAAAGTGAAATCATATATAAAGTTGAACTATCACTTATGCTTAGGCAGGAATTAACCAACCACCTGTTAACTGGATACCTATAGACATGATGCCATATCTTTAATTCCCTTAGCATGGGTTAAGAGGCAACATTCAAGACAAATGCCATGATCTTGCTGCCAGGAATTGGTTGCTTCCCTACCTCCCAACATCTGCTCCCAGGAAACATCCCAAGCCAGCCACATTACCTATATCACAGAAAATAAGGTCAGAGAGGATGGGGACTGTGCAGCTGACACCTGGCCCTGGCACCAGCTGGGATGCTTTTCCTTCTGCCGACACTCCCACTCCTCCCAACCCATACCCCGCACTCAGGAGTAGGGAAGAATTTACTTATCCTACAGCATCAGCTATTCAACTGGAGAAGCGGCTTCCTGGATCATTTCTCATGGTCCATGAATATTTATAGAGGGATTGGAGATGAGAATAGTTATCAGGGCTAGAAGCATGGCCGAGATGAAGTACCGCCACTAAATCTGGAGAAAGCGAGCAGCAGCCTTGCAGTCCAGGGCCAGGAAAAGCAGAACATTTGGACGTCCTGATGGGAAGGGAGGCTGGCCTTGTTCTCTGAGCAGAACGCCCACATCCACACCTGCTTTTCTCCACCCACACCACCTCTCCTCCACAGAAGGGGGTGCCTGCTTTCTCTGCTTAACTACAATATTGAGATTCCTCATGCTAAAGTTAATATTGACCTCAATACTCTAAAGTAAACACTGACCTCAATATTCCATGGTTTTCAAGCTATGGAAATTGACTCTACTTTGCACTAAAAGTACAATACCATGTGTTCATAGTGTTTGTATCTATTCGCAGATAATCTGAGAGTAAATTACTTCTCAACTGCTATTTGGATAGAAACAAATGAGAGTTGAGGCTATTCTGATTTGGCGTTATAAAACTTCAAAGCAACAGAAGAGTATCAAGAGATCACATCACGGACACAGATGAGTGACGGCACTCTGAAACATGGCGGGTCTCTCCCAACACTTACATCAAGAGCAGTCAGAGTGTTGCATGCTGAGATGCCCTGTCTCTAAGAAGGTGAAGTCCCAGGTTTCTGTGACTACTCTTCAAATTGAGCAGTAAGGCTCGTCAAGGGAGGACCAGAGCCAATAAGGGAAGAGTTTTTAGCCTCAGCAATTCTCTTCCAATCAATGATGGAAAAGTCATTAAGCCAGTTCATTCCCCAGAGAACCTACACAAAGCATACATTATCAAGGGCCTCACCCATTGTCATTAATCCCATGACGGCGTCATCAGCACGCATCATTACTGCTACATCATAGTGATGAATGGGGCTGAGGACATGAGAGCAAAACGGATTTCTTTTGATGAGGCTGTGTGTGCCAAAGGACAGCCAGCAAGAGCACGGCTAGTTCAGATCCTCCTCCCAGGGTGTACCTTCACCAACGACACACAGCTTCTGCCAGTGTGTTCATCTCAGGTTGTCCCGCACCTAAGATGAACACACTGGTACTGTGTGGCACCAGGCAGAGAGCACACTTCATGGACTTCAGTGCCGGCATGGACATGTTCGGATCCAATTTCCCAAAACTATTTTTTTACTAGATGTCTCTGTGTTTTCTAAGAAGAAAATCGTGAAGTTGACAAATAAAATCCATACATTTTTTGAAATTATAATCACACTAAATTCAAACTCAACTCTAGATAAGGTGATTTTATATGGGTTTTTGTTCAGTTTGGACACTTCTTGTGGTGTTTCCGTGTCTGTTTGAAGATGTATTTATAGCCATGCTGGAAGGCAAACCACTCACTATTCATGTCCTTCCCTTTGTTTTGCATTGCTGTTTATCCTGAAAGGGGCTGAACTATCAAAGGTCATGCATGAAAGTGAGTGTTCATCTAGCTGGCCAGAGTTTTGCTGCCTACCTAGAAACCCAAGACTCTTCCAAAACCGAACAAGATGCCTGGTAGAGTAATAGGGAGGGTTTGTAAGAGCCAGATAGACGGCTTAGGAAGGAAAGCCTTACAAGCTGAAGACTTAAAGCTACTTAAGACGGAAGAAGAATGGCTGAAGTATGAGTTAATAACACTTAAGACATCGGAGATGAGGGCATTTGGCCTGTTGGTTATCTATTTTACAAAGTGGCTAGAAAGAATGGGCCAGGAATGGCAGGCCTTTAGAAGAGAGGTACTTTATGACCCCTGGTGCTAAGGCATGTTGACTGTAGGGTTGGTAACTGAAGGAGGGGGAGACCTCAGTGCTATTGTTTTTAGTGGAACAGGGGAGGCTGTCAAGGCAAATAGGCCTTGGGACTCAAATGAAGTAGAATCTCTCTAGAAACAAGCAGATAAAATGGGATGTTGTGAACTTGGTCCATCTCTGGATGTGGTAGAAACTCTTTGAAAAAGCAAGATTCTTAAGTACTGAACATCAGGGTTCGTGAAATGTGTGAATTAGCTTCCCCCTTTATGTAAGTATGTAGTAAAATGCTTTTACACCCAGAGTTAACGCCCCACTCCCCACTCCCTCCTGCCCCAATATTCTATATGTATTAGATTTACTGACTGAAAGTGGGAAGTCCAGATCTCCGCTACTGTGCTGGCTGAAAGCAAAATTAAGAGGCTAAAGATCAGCAGTTTCTATTAGCTAAGGTGTAATTGTGGGAAGAGTTGGTGAGTGGGCTTCAGCCGGTGCCCACTTCGCAGGCAAGTGATCTCACCAGGTAGCAATCTGGTGGCAATCAATCCTACAGACAATTGAGGACTGCTGGCTTCCACACCCTCCTAATGTCCCAGTACTGAGGACTTTGCTCAGAATTCCTGGATCCTGCCTGTAGCCACCCCTAACTAACAACAAGAATCGCCGCCTGTAGAGGGGATTGAAAGACTTACCAGGGTACTCTTAATCTCCCCTTTGTGAGTCCTAATACAACAAAATGCTCTTGAAAATCTTTGGTAAATTTAAAGCTGTGAATTCCCAGGCACTCAATGAAATCACTTAGCAGGAAATCCACCAAGAAGCAGTTTCTTTGAAGGCTATGTGAGTTAGAAAGGGGGAAGAAAGAAAGAAATCATATGCTTCGGTCTTTCGGAGCCAACTTGCTGTTGACTCAGTAGATAAAAATTAGCCTATTTTCTACTGTGTTCTAAACACAAAGCCAAACCAGAGGCCTGGCTTTCCTACCCCGGGATGCAGTGAGCCATTGTATTTATGATGAGTAGGATATGAGGGGAAGGGATAGGAATGTCAAAGAAGGGTAATGCCTGCTGTCAGGACACAAGTGAGCTATGCAGGGACAAGAGAAGGAAGGCAGGGTCCTCAGTATCAGAGTTCTGAGTCTGAGAACAGTTCAGGTATAGCAGGGCTCTTCAGAACCACCTATGGGGCAGGTGGGGGGGCCAGGTGTTGAGAGGGCCTAGAGAGTAGGGTGTCTATCTGGGTGACTGATCACTCCTTAGCCATCAGGGAAATGCAAATCAAAACGACTCTGAGATACCATCTTACACCAGTCAGAATGGCTAAAAATCAAAAACACCAGGGATAGCTTCTGCTGGAGAGGATAAGGAGTAAGGGGAAAACTCCTCCATTGCTGGTGGGAATGCAAACTTGTACAACCACTTTGGAAATCAGTAAGGCAGTTTCTCAGAAAATTGGGAATCAACCTTCCTCAAGACCGAGCAATACCACTCTTGGGCATATATCCAAAGGATGCCCAATCATACTACAAGGACATTTGTTCAACTATGTTCAGAGCAGCATTATTTGTAATAGCCATAACCTGGAAACAACCTAGCTGCCCCTCAACTGAAGAATGGATAAAGAAAATGTGGTATATCTACACAACAGAGTATTACTCAGTGGTTAAAAAAAAAGACAATGACATCTTGAAATTTGCATGCAAATGGATAGAAGTAGAGAAAAAAACATACTGAGTTAGGTAACCCAGACCCAGAAAGATGAACATGGTATGTACTCACTCATAAGTGGATACTGGCTGTAAAGCAAATGGTAATTAGCTTATAGTCCACAACCCCAGAGAAGCTAAGTAACAAGGAGAACCCTAAGAGAAACATACATAGAACTTCTGGGAAGGGGGAATAGATAAGATCTCCTAAGAAAATTGGGAGCATGGGGGTAGAGGGAAAAAGGGCAGGGAAAGGGGAGGAGGAGAAGGAGAACCTGAGGGAACAGGATGGTCAAGACAGGAGGATAGAGACACAGAGCAAGGAATGCAATATCTTGATAGAGGGAGCCATTATGGCGCTAGTAAGAAACCTGGTACTAAAGAAATTCCCAGGAATCCACAAGGATGACCCCAGCTAAGACCCTAAGCAATAGTAGAGAGGGTGCCTGAACTGGCCTTGCCCTGTAGTCAGATTGATGACTCTCTTAAATGTCATCATGGAGTCTTCATCCAGCAACTGATGGCCCTAAAGAGGAAGAAGGAATCTCAGACATTGGTTGGAGCTGGCCTTTTCACCACCCTCATGGTCAGAGGAAATTTAAATCCATCTTCTACATATAAAATATAATGCTTACCTCATTCGAACACGGCACCTGTTAGTCATGTGTATACAACCAAGAGGAAACACGGGGTTCTAAGGTTGGTGTTCAAGCTCTGTGGGTATTTACAAGACTAAGGAAGTTCGGGATGTTCACTACTCAGTATTTCAAATCTAATGCCTACTTAATGAGCGCCCTCTCTGCTTCACAGACTGGACATGGCCTGGATTCCTATCATTGCTAGGAGAATCACAGTTGCTGCCTGTTTAATCTGAATAGCAATGCACTCATTCTGTGTGAGCATCCTAAGACCAATCACATTTCCTGCTGACTGTTCGAGGGCAAGCGTAGTAAACTGATCATCTTACTCTTCTGCTTTATGTCACTCTAGACATGCCTAAGAACTCTTTCTGCAATAGAGGCCCAGTCACACCCAAAAGGTGGCTAAAGTCCTCTATTGTCTTGAAGCTCTCCTGATTACCCAAAGGCGAAAGATGAGCTCATGGCAGTTAAAAGGGCTTGTGAGCTATCACTTAAGATAGTAGTTGAATGATAGTCAGCATTCAAATGGTATAAGTTTTATCCACAAGATTCACACCATGTAGGGAGTCTTAAATGACAGGCAATTAAACTCCTTAGCCTTCAGGGAATACAGTGGCTGAATCTGAAAGTAGGGAAAACTCCGTTCAATCTCCTCTCTGTCTAGAACTATCTTTTACAGTGACAACATCAGGGTTGGAAGTCCAATCCCTTGCCTTACATGAAAATGGGTCCTCATCACTTCTTGATGACATCACCAGAGCAATCTTTGAGAGCAAACCATTCTTCAGCACAAACACAAACAGAGTGATTGATCGTCAATGTCAATGCTGAGATGAACAGCCTTTCTTTCTCTTTCAAACTCACAAAACTTTATTGTGTTTGCTTCTAGGTGTCTCATTTCCACTCTGAACTAGCAGCAAAGTGAATAATTATTTAAAAAAAAGGAATTATTCGTATAGAAGATAATTAAATTCCCGAGTTTAGTCTTGGGTTGGGGGGAGCAGTTGTAGTGTTAAAGCCCTTAATAATTCTGTGCAATCATTGATCTTGCATCTTTAGTCAAAATGCAAGAATCCAGCAAACTTGATCTAATCATTGTTCCAAACCTACAGTGGTCCAGAGGGCAAAGGTCATAGCCAAAAGTTCTCAACTCATCTCATCCACAGGGCTGATGCAATTAAGCCCTTGTGACCAGAGACTGGTCCAGGATTCTGCTTCTCCAACCGATGTCCCGGAGGGATAATTCCAGAAGAAGAGTGTTACTGCTGCCAACCACCTGCACCTCCTGGACAGATGCTTCCACCCCTCTAAGCTTCAGGCCCCAGAAAAGGAAAATGAGATGATTTGCAATTCTACAAAGCTATTTCTTATATTTGTGCACAGTTATGAAAACAAGCGCCAAGACAGACTTATGCCAAGCAATCCAAGTAACCTGAATCAGAGGATAGAGCTGCAATGGTATATAAAATCTTATATGCAAATAGGAGGTGTGGATAGAACCTGGGGCGCATACATTATTCAACACTTGAATTTATGTAACTTTCAAACAGACCTAGAATACCCTGATCTTTATTCATTCCACAGAGAACTCAAGTAAGCAAGCCTGTGTCTCGCATGGAAATTCATGGAAGATTCCTAAAGCTCTGTCGCCTTTTCCCCAAGGAATAAAGGTAAAGAGGAACGTGGAGTCAACACACACACACATACACACACACACACACACACACACACAAGCTGAGTGGCGGAGGCCACAGCTGATCTGTCCCCATTCCCATACTGCTCATTGAGCCTACAGATGAAAAATGATGCACTTCAGACTATAAATACTGTCCTTGTGGCTGCTACTGATCACCCAGTGAGAGCCCTAGAGTTTGAACTGTTGTACTCAGGAAGCGAGCCAAAATCAGCCGAGGCCTTTCCTGAAGCACTCCTTACCACCAGAGAGCCACGCAAAGTCAGGGAACCTGCAACCCTCCCGGCTTTTGCTTTTCAGTTCTGAGTGCGCACAATGCAAGTTTCTCACTTGCAGGTCTCTGCTTCTTCCTCGGTTAGATAGTCCGAATAATAATACATTACTATGCCTTATGCATGACAAAGCACAAAAGATTAAATGAAACAATGGGTGTGATGCTCCTGATATAATAGCTTTACAATTACCAGCTTTGGTTACCGATTTTATTATTTTTCAGCTAAGCTAGAGTCCGTCCTACTCAGCTTCACATAGTTTAACCGTATTTAGGGTTTTTTTTTTCTTCAAATGTTAGTTTCATTTCATTGCAGAGTAATGAGCAGACTTTTGGAAGCTTAATGTTTGGAAATGAGCATAGGGTAATTTTTGCTGGGTACATACATAGTCAAGTC
Organism: Microtus ochrogaster; assembly: GCF_000317375.1. Taxonomy (NCBI): domain Eukaryota; kingdom Metazoa; phylum Chordata; class Mammalia; order Rodentia; family Cricetidae; genus Microtus; species Microtus ochrogaster. The sequence goes on along the minus strand of NC_022032.1, from coordinate 1,851,404 downwards.
TCATTCATGGTAGTTTTTAAGTTGCAGCCAGAAACGTTGAACAGTGAGTGATGAGGCACCACTATTAGAGGAAGCTCGTGATGAGGCTCGGATGAGTTTGTGGTCACATTTTGATCAGTGGATCGACACATAATCTCGTTGCGCATTTGTTGGTGATACATTACTTAATGCGTGCATTGGGTCCATGGCCAGCTGTGCTCTAACTGGAGCTTGGAAGAACCTGAACAACTGCTTAATTTTTCTCCACAAGGTCACCTCTACCAGCTTGACTTCGGAACACTAAACAGCATCTCAGTACAGCCCGTGGGGCAACTATAAATGGCAGAGTCACCATGAAAAGTCATAGGCAAAGACTTTACTCTCAATAGAAAGCAAAAAATAGGGCACGGCTAACAGCGTGGGAGCTGACACCAGAGGATTAGAGGGCTGCCTCGTTCAGCCTCAGTGTGGATCATTCTCATGGGGGTGACTCAGATTTCTTACAGTTCTGTACTGTGTGGAAATAACAGCAAGGGCTTCTGGAAGCGGAGGCACTTCAGTGACGCCTTATGACTCACTCATGATAAGGCTCGGCGTGCATGCTGATATACACTTAGGTGTATTTATGCAGGACAATCTCTTCATTCTGTCCTTACCGTGAGACGGACCCTGCACCAGGCTTTTCTGGATGTGTCTTCTGCCTGGTTGAGTTCCTTCTACAATTCATTTGAGGGCTGGTGTGCAAACCAAATGTACGAAAGCTTGCATAGGTGACCTAGAAATTAAAACTGGGTGTGCCTTCGGAGGCTGTGTTTATGGCTTGGATTGCAGTCCATACCATTTCTTTGTAAGGGAAGGCCATTTGGAAACCCAGGAAAGTGAGTGGGTAGGCCCACCCACTGTCTTTGAACTTTAAACAAGGCTATACAAGTGAAAATTAAACCATCAATATTTAAACGCCTGTCATTATTCTAATGTTTACTCCCCATTTCGCACATCCAACAGCTCTTTACTCAGTGTGCCAACAACTGCGGCCAGAGCTGCAACAGGACTGAGGAAATGGCAGGGCGCTCCCTGCTAAGCCTGCCTCGGGAATACTCCGCGGGCCTTTTCCACTGTGTTAAAACAAGCAGTACCGCAACCACAGAAATGAAAGAAAGGTTGTGGCAAGCTTTAGTGTCATTACTGTCAGGCTAATGATGTTTGGGAATTACAGAAAACACCGGGCCCGAGATCTACTTTTTCAGTGATAAATGCATTCATAAAAGCTGCCAGGTGAAACGGGACCCTGAAGGGACAATGCATCAGCAGGATAGATTAAGCTCCCTGGTAATAGCGATGCTCAACTCCAAAATAGCACACTAAAGGCTTGCTTCTTACTCTTGCAAACTCGCATGTCCTCTTCCATTGTGTAGCCTGGCCTTAAAATGATACCCATATAATACCTAGTCACAATCAACTTAATGTCTAGGGTAGGAGGTAAGTAGGTTTCATATAAGCAACGTGTTTGCCACGAGCACAAATGAAGCCTCTAATATAAGACATAACTCCATCTAACCATTCAGATTATCTTTCTACAGCCGAAATTTTCCACTTCAATTTATGGCAGAACATGGAAGATACCTGTAAAGACGCCTTTCTAATTTCAGATTTGCTCGTTCATTTTTATTTCTTAAGAAAGTTTTTTGTTTTGTTTTGTTTTATTTCTTTCTGTTTTTGTTTGTTGGTTGGTTTTTTGTTTTTGTTTGTTTATTTTTTGGTTTTTCAAGACAGGGTTTCTCTATGTAGTCCTGGCTGCCCTGGAACTCACTCTGCAGACTGGGTTGACCTCAAACTCAAAGATCCTCTTGCCTCCAGCTCCCGAGTACTGGGATTAAAGGCATGCACCATGGCCTTTCGTGTATTTTCGAAAAGTATTTTAATGATGATTTCCCAAGTATTCCCTGTTGCTCTCTCTAAAATTCATGTTTTTTTATTGTTGATGTAGATATATGTGTGTACATACATTCACATATGTGTTATATATGTTATGTGTGTGTTCATATACACATATATATTGTATATATACATACATACTACCACTGAGCTGCATCTTCACGCCTTGCTTGACTCTGGTTCATCATCCCTGCTGGGCTTCTGTGACTCTCTACACCACTCAGGCTTGTCATCACGTAGGAACCAAGCACCAAGTTCTATTTTTCTATCATTCCCTAGCATGAAAATCATGGCAATCAAGCTTGTGTCTGGGAGCATGCCAGAACAGAGAATAACTAACTCTGGAGCTATGACTCCTTTATGATATGAGTTTATAGACCAACTGGCACAGTAAATTAACCCAGTGGATTCGCCTTGGACGACAAACAATAGAACAGCTCATGTGCGAAATTCTATGTCCCAGAGAAAAGTTCAGCACACAGTAAGTAAAAGTCACCCCATTTCTGGAATGGCCAGAGCCATTTATAGTGCTCTAATAATGTGACAGAAGTGTTCGCTGATGGTGATAATCAGCTCATATAATCATCACGGCAAGGAAAAGGAAGGGCCAGAAAGCCAAGTCCTCCACTAATAAATGCTGGGTCTTAACAATGACAGATGCAAAACCCACACGTGCTTGCTGAGATTTCCAGAAGCCAGGAGGGACCCCAAAGACTAGTGGGGTCTTCTACAGAATTTAGGGGAGGTAGTCAGATAACAGCAAGAAGTGTGAAGAGCATCTCAGATGTGGACTCACTACAGGGAAGGTACACTCGGGGGTGCAGATTCAGAATCTGTCTGTAACATCTAAGAAGGCATGTTAACAAAGAGAAAAAGGCAGCGAGTGTAGAGGACTTAGGGGTCAGCTCTCAATCCTAGGAGACCAACACGTATACTATTGGAAAAGCAGTCGCCAATGGCTATACTTGGGGGTGTGGTAGTAACAACCTGAGGAATAAGACCCAACTTCTCCAGCATTCCCTGCCCATGGTCGTGGCTGCCCTTAGGCTGTAATCTGTGGCTCTCAAGACAACAACAACAACAACAATAACAACAACGTGAATTGACAAGTCAGCTCCTTGTCGTCCAATGGACAGGTCTCCAGGGTGCCTGTGACAAATTAGCACACAGACCGGTCATTTTCCCATTCTGCAGGTCAGGAAACGGACCTCACTGGCTACAAGCTGTGTTGTCGGAACTACAGTCTTCAGGGAAGCTCTAGGAGAGAACCCTTGCCTTCCTCAGCTCCACCACCACCTGGAGAGTGACTGGCAGAGCCCCCCCAGTGCCTCACTCCAGCTGCCTCTTCTGTTCACTCTGAATACATTGGGGATTATATTGGGTTTCAAAGTTGATGAATTGGCCATTGCAAACCCACCTGAAACTTGGATTCCCTGTCACATAGCCTGTCTGTGCAGGTCCTGGGGGAACATCTTTGGAGAACATTATTTCACCCTTAGCATCCCGTGGTCATGTTCTTGAGGCTCCACCAACATTAAACCTGATGCCATCTAACTTGCCACTTGGGAATCGAGTTGCACAGGGATGAGTTCAATGTCGCCTATCCTACACAGGAGCCCAGGAGGAAGCTGCCATGCGCCTCACAGCCTGAAGAATGTCTCTGGCCTGTTTGGTACTTATTATTAATCGCACGGGCATAGAAGGAGTGGTTTTTATGTAAGCCCTGGGCTTCCAGGTCTTTAATCGTTGTTCTTACTGTGGTAACAGAGATCAGTCTATGTTCCTGAGACACAGGTCCTCTTTGGCACCCTAAAATAGTGGTATCTGACTCCTTATTTTTTTAATTGATTTTTACTGAGCTCTACATTTTTCTCTGCTCCTCTCCCTGCCTCTCCCCTCCCCTCAACCCTCTCCCAAGGTCCCCATGTTCCCAATTTGCTCAGGATATCTTGCCTTTTTCTACTTCCCATGTAGATTAGATCTATGTATGTCTCTCTTAGGGTCCTCATTGTTGTCTAGGTTCTATGGGATTGACTTCTTATCTTATCCTGAATTTCCATCTTGAAGACTACTCCCTCTTGCTGCCACTTGCTAGTCTAGAGTTTTAGCTCCTGCTTGGTGCCTGTATGTCTGTCCCTCTGAAAGTCTTATTTCCCAGACCTTGATTGCCGTATGGCTTTCATGTCCACCTCCCCCTTCCCAGTAGCTCCAAATGCCAGCCCCTGCCTCAGCCCAAAAACCACAGCTCAGGAAATCATGAACTAAGAGATCAAACACAATGGCTTTTTGTGTTCTAGACAAGGCGGCAGATAAATCAGAGGCTCTGAATGTGGAAGAGAACCAAGCTCTTCCCTTGCCGCAGAGAACTCTCCAAGAACAGTGAGCTGGATGCAAATATATGCACAGCAGTAGAAGAAGATGACAGATGAGAAGACCGGAGCTGGGGAGGGAGGAGAATGTGCCCACCAAATGTATGAAACCCATTCTGTTAGCACTGAGTCTGAGGCCCTTGGTCCCTAAAACCGGTGTTCTCTTCAGCCAGTCTGTCAGTGGGGCTGCATGCAGGCGGCAACAGGCAGAAAGTCTCAGGTTTAGAGGCCTCGGACAGTCACCTAAGCTAAGCACTAACTGTTGCTGGAGCCCCATCTGGAAAAGCCCCAAGAAGCAGCTTGCAGGCTCTGCATCAAGAGCTCCCACGCTGGCACTTGGCCTAGGAGCATCTCTGGGTACCAACAGACTCCTCCTTGTCTTTAGCTCCCGCCTAACTCTCTGATTTTCTGCCCCCTCGCTGGTTATATCTGCTGCTTTCGGGCACATGTGCCAACACACATACGCGCACAGAACACATGCTCCACGGTTACAGCTCCACCCTAGGAAAGTTCGCAAAGAATCTCCCCCAAACAGACATGGTTCACACACTTAACAGTCCCAATTTCTTTATTCATTCTCCAAGAAGAGGATTTTTATGGCATTCTTTTCTTACAGTCTGGGTCCTATATTCCCCCAAAGGCCCATGTCCCTGGCACTTGTGAGAAGAGCTGGAGGTCAGCAGGAAGTCTTCAGGTTATCAGTATCTGCCTTTGAAGGACAAGGTAGGATTTGGACTTCTTTCTTGTGCATGCCAAGAGAAGAGCACTTCTCTGCCACCCTGCACTCCTACGGTGATTTCTTACCTCCCTAGTAGAGGTCAAAAAGCAAGGTGAATTTCAAGTCACAGACTGGAGCCCTAAATCTGGAGGCCCAAACACTGGGCAACACCCCTCCAAGCTTCAGCAAGTGCTATGCAAGTCACAGACTACAGACACTGCTGTTAGAGCTGCAAGAGACTAAATCCACCCTGGATTTAGAATTCAATAACAGTCATTCATGATTGTTCCACTCCTTCGGGACTCTGCTCTAAGACAAATCTCAGGATGCTGGTTACTCTGTGAACATACCCTATCTCCTTCCCTGGTCCCGCCTCCCAGGGCTCTGCCACAAGCCATCAATCAGATCAGCGAACCTCTCAATCTTGCCCTGCAGTGACTCCACAGCACACAGCAGCATCCAGCCAGAATCTGACTGGAGGAAGCCCAAAGGGCAAATTGTGATTTGCGAATTACCTGCTCATTAAAATCTTGCATATCTCCCTAAGATTTTTTTTTTTACTTTTTAAATCATCATCATTGCTTTTACTTAAAATTGGTCTGTATGCCTTTTTACCCCCGAATTGTGAATTAGAAAGTCATTGTCCTGTTGCTATAGTGATAGCTAACTGACACAGCCTTCTGCTCTCTGGCCTCTCGGCATAGCCAAGTTTCAAGTTTTTCCGGTCTCACTGCAAATGACAGGAGATGACAGCACACATCTCCCTTCCCATCTGAGCACAATCTGCACCCCGAGTTCTTTGAACCTGTGAGCACGTGGTGATCCAGCATCTCTCCTTGTGCTTTTGTCTGCACAACTGTGTCTGGACCAGAGAGTCCCAAGATGCAAACTGAGAAGGTGCAGATCTGGCTTGTGTTCCAGTGCTCTGGTGGTTGCCCAGGCATTTCAGAAGCCCGAGTAAAGATGCTCCCCTCTGAAGAAGGCAACTCAAAGGGCAGTGCATCCTGCCGAGTGCTCAGTAGATGTGCTATCCAAGGACAGATGGAGGCGGAAGAAAAGAGCGATTCACAGGTCCTGACTGTTCATTCACCTCCATCAGATGAAGTAGCACAGAGAAACAGCAAGCTCTACTCCAATCATGACTACCCAGAAATCACTGGGGTTTGAGAGGCTATTATTTATGACATGGCAGGTTAAGAGGCATTCCCTGAGCAGGGAATTGCTTCTCTCTGGCACCATGATTCAGTTGACTGGTTCTTACATGTCAGTTTTTCCCTTTTGTTTTCATTACAGATATAATTTCAAGACAGCCAAGCTGATTAGGCAGTCCGAGCCTGTTGTGTACATGTGCACAGAAAAGCCTCCAAACTGAGCCCTCTTTAAATTGCTGTCGTCAAAGACTGTGGCTTGCAAGGGAAGGATGTCTGATGCCAGGCAGGGAGCACGCAGCAACTTCAGTTGCCCTGGCTTGGGTCTCTCTTCTCTAGCTTCTAGGTTTTTGCCCTCACAATAACTGGGTTTGTGCTTTTGGCCACACCTCGACTAAATCCTTCTCCAGCCTGACACCTGTTCCTTAACTGATGCTCCTCTTTCATTCTTTTTCTTTTTTCTTACTCTTATCTTATGTTACATCCTGACTGTAATTTCTCCTGCCTCCCCAACACTCCCAAGTCTTTCCCCCTCATCTTCCTTTTCCCCCATATTCACACCCCCTTTGTGTACCCTCAGAAAAGAGGAGACCTCCCAGGGACATCAACCAAAAGTGGTATAATATGCTACAGCAAGACCAGTTGCATACATCACATCAAGGACATGAGGCAACCCAGGAGGAGAGAAAGGACTCCAGGAGGAGGGAAAGGACCCCATAGGGAGTCAAAGGAGTTAGTGACTGGCCCCACTTCCATTGATAGAAATCCCACAAGAACACCAAGCTATTCAGCCAGTACATATATTCAGGTGACCTACAGGCATCCTGGTCTCCGTGAGCCCCCATGAGTCCCAGTCAATTGATTCTGTGGACCATGCTCTCATGGTGTCCCTGACCCCTCTGGTTCCTCCAATTAGTCCTCCCCTTCCTCCACGGGACTCCTCAAGTTCTGCCTAATGTTTGGCTATGGGACTTTGCATCTGCTCCCATCAGTTGCTGGATGAAGTCTCTCTGGTCTCTTCGAACAGGATTCTGCTAGGCTCTGGTCCCAGAACATTCTGCAGGCAGGACAAACTGTGGGTTAAAGGTTTTGTGGCTGGGTCAGTATCACAATCCTTCCACTTGAGGCCTTGCCTGGGTACAGAAGATGCCTGGCTCAGGCTCCTTGTCCCCTGTTACTAGGACTCTCTGCTAGGGTTACTCTTGTAGATTCCATGGAGTTTCCACAGGACTAGGTTTCCATCTCGCCCCTGAAATGCCCAATTCTAGTCGTTTCTCTCAGTAGTTTCCTTCCCCAACCCAACTGATCCCTCCTGTTCCCTACAAGCTCAGTCCATCAGCAAAGTCTATTCTATTTCCTCTTACCCAGGAGATCCTTAGAACTCACCTCAAGACCTCGTTATTTGTCCTCTCTGGCTCTGGGGACTATACCATGATTGCCTTTTTCTTTAGAGCCAATACCCACTTACAAGTGAGTATATCCCATAATGGGTGTACTCGGGGGATTTGTGTGTCCATGTGACACAAGCTAACGTCATCAGAAGAAGGAGCCTCAGCTGAGGAACTACCTCCTTGAGATCCAGCTGTAAGGCATTTTCTCATTTGGTGATCAATAGGGGAGGGCCCAGCCCATGGTGGTTGATTCTAACCCTGGGCTGGTGGTCCTGGGTTCTATAAGAAAGCAAATTGAGTAAGCCATGGGAAGCAAGTCAGTAAGACGCACCCCTCCATGGCAACTGCCCTGCTTGTGTTCCTGTCCTGACTTCCTTCAGTGATGAACTGTTATGCTGAAGAACAAGCGCCCCGCTCCCCTCAAAAAAAACCCTTCCTCCCCAACTTGCTGTTTGGTCATAAGTGTTTTTTCTCAGCAATACAAACCCTGACTAAGACAATGGGTATCCCTTCTTATTTTCTCCAAGCCCCAGAACTGCATCCAAAATCCAGCTGCCAACTACTGCAGGTGTCCAGCCTGATCTTTTCTGCAGGTGCACTAGCATGCTACCCTTTGTCCCATCAATGTCCTAACCTTTAGCCTGGACCACACCTCCCAGTGGCCATTTCTCTATGTTTTTGTGCCTACTGGCTGGCACCATTCCAAGCATGAGAAATCGTTTAGCTTCTTGGGACTCCAATTTTGTCTGTGGGTGCTACCTTCCAAGATCCTCTCTGCCCAGAGCAAATGGATGAGAGGGCATGCCGGAGAAGGACAACCTGAACTGGATGAGGAAGAGTCTAAGCTAAGACAACTAGACCCTGTGATTCACGATGAAAGCTACAAGCTCATAGTGCAATCTATCCTGTCCCATTCCCATTCTGCCCTGGCTTAACAGATTCTTTGATTTCTGCAATCTCACAGCTAAATTAGCACCATGGGTAACAAGGGCCAACTCAGTGAATAAGGGTACCTTTAAATTATCTGATTTTTTTTAAATAACACCCTCCTCGTGTTTGTGTGTGTGTGTGTGTGTGTGTGTGTGTGTGTGTGTGTGTGTGTGCGCGCTTATTCTTGTAATGTTTAGTGTATTTGTTTATGGGGAGGCATGCTTGCCATAGTATAATACATGTGTAGAGATCAAAGTTTAAGTTCTCTCTTTCCCATCACAGAGGTCCAGTCATCAAACTCAGGTTCTCAGACTTGGTAGTGAGTTTACCCTCTAAGCTGTCATGCCAGCCCTTGATGTTAGAATATATTGAGAGTTAATAAGTCACTCTTGAGTTCTATGCCCTAGTTCTGGGATTGTTTGAGTTCAGAAAAATGACCTGGTCCTTGGTTTTCTTGAAGATGGATACAAAAAATCACAAAGAACTATTTCTGGCATGTGAGAATTTTGATACCAAAATAATTTTCCCATTTGCTAATCAATGCAATAAGCAAAGATACAGCCCGACTCCTCCAAATGCTACTTACTTAACATCACCATTCAGCTTAGGCAAAGAGAACACATCAGCTACTCATTCACGGAAAGAACAGATAAAAATTCCCCAGCGACTGCTTCTTTGTGGTGTCTATTTTAAGAGATGTGACGATGTGTAGGTCACAAGGTTAGTGCCCCAGCCTTTCAGAGAACAAGCGTCTCAAAAGACTGCCACTTGGTCAATGCCACATCACGTAGAGGCTCCAAAATAAGCCGCACTTGTTCCCAGACAAAACCATTCTACACGTGACTGTCATAGCCACCTCCAGGAAAACAACCTGCTTTCCTCAACTGAGTTGGAAAATGGAGTGAAGAGATTCCTTGCTATATGCTAAGCAAAAGAAGATAGTCGCTTAAGACAAACTCCAGGGAAGCAAAAGCCAAGCATTGTTTCAGAGACACAAAATACCGTTTTAAAATAATTACACCCACGATTTATGCACGATTCATTAGACAGCAAGATAAAATGCACTACTAAATTTTAATTGCACTGCAAGAGTAGACATGATGAAAAATATCCCCTAACTTCTTGGGATTATAACCCAGTGTAGTAACATCTTCATCGCGATATAAATCTCGGGCAAATAGTTTCAGTGTTACTAAATTATATAAAATAATTTTTTTTTAAGCCTCGCAAGTTGATAAACCTCCAAAGACATCCTTTGGTCAAGCATTTAGAAGGTCAAGTAATCTGCTATCACTTTTCGTTACTGATGAAAGTTGAACAGCTTCCCCAGTAATGATGGAAGGAATGTCCTAAGCACACATTTGTCTCCAAACTAACGTGGTTGCAGAGACTACAGTTTGCATCCCTGCCTCCCCTCCACCAAACTAAGAACATGTAATAATGCCCGCTATATGTAAAGCACAAAGCTAAAGGACTGTGCTGGTGTTACACAGACACTGGCAGGAACCTGTCTCCTGTGGTGGGTGCATATCCATACCCACGCAGAGCACAGGTTGAACCTGGGAGAGCACCACAGGTGTGTATTTCACGTGGTGTAATAGGTGTGACCAACATCACGGAGGACATAAGCAGGAGCCGCTGAAACCACACTCAGCAGTCTGGTGTGCCCCAGATCCCCATCCATCCCTGTGAACTTTCTGTGGCATCTGCCATTAGACCCACAAAGCCTGCAGCTTCCAAAGAGAGGGCAATCCATGTGACAGACACAGCGTGTGGCTCTCAGGGCCAGCCCGGACCATCCGTTCCCACACATACCTGTGGTTTTCAATGGAGGTTTCTCTCCTAGCAACAGTTTTAACCTTTTGGCGTGGATTTTGCCTTGGTAATGGGAGTCGGCCACCACGGCAGAGGTGAAGGACATGTTACAGAGGGTACAACATTTATTCTTATCCACCGTGTCAGCATCACCTCCCTGCATGGGGAAAAGGAGAAACACAGTGTCATAGAGGAACTGAAGTTCCACGTCATGAGATTTATCATTTCCATGAGATTTGTCTACTGCTGACCCGCTTATAGGAAAGCTTAGCTTTTGTCCTGCAATCCTTTTCTTCTTCGTTATAATTGCCATCAATTCAGTAATGTGCATTTGTCTAGTGGCTGCATGTGCAAGACTCGGGGCTTAGAGGGAACTTTGCAGAGAGGAGTGACCTAAAGAAAACCAGAGTCCACAATTAGGAAAAGGCACATTGTCCAGCTCTGCAAGGAAAGCAACTGGTAATTGCACACATTATACTCATTAAAGTAAGGGAAATATCAGGGTTCACATGGCCTGAATTATTTAGCAGAAATTATCATTTGGCATTCAGCTCTGCCTTTGCCAATTTTAGCCTCACCAGGATACGTGGCTCCAGTGTCCAAGCTGTATGTGTGTTTGTATAATATATATATGAAAGTTTCTCTGAGGACTTCAACATTTTCCATCCTTAATTTGCATATCTATCATAGAACTATGATGACCACACTGCCTGAATTTTCTGGCAAGAATCTGAGTACTATTTTTCCCTTCCCTTCAGAAAAGGTGATTGGCTAAATGCCGCACTGACTGCTTAGTCCTGCTTAATTTTTATGCTTTTGTGAGATTTAATGAAAGTGAATCATGAATCGGAAAAAAAGCAACTCCTTTGTCAGAGCATGTGACACGGCCATTATGTGCGCAGGTCATCAATTACCTCTGCTTCCCGGAAGATTAATCCTCTGCCTCCCCTCCTGCCTCACTGCAAATGGAGGGTACAGCGGGCTCTAAGATAAGGACCCAAATCTGTTCCCTAGCGCAACTCCGTTAGCAAAGCACCTCATTGTTAAAGAACAGCCTCAGTGGAGTCTCTAGTCCCATAATAGTCCCTTCTCGGAGACCCAGAAAACCCAGAAATGAAATTTAAAATTGGATGGGACAAGGAGGAGGGTGGGGACAGGATGGAGGAGAGCAGAAAATTACATAATTTTTACATAATAACAAAATGCCCATACTTCTAGAGAGGGTGTAGCCTTACACACATTATACAGTAGATAGAAAAGTAACTCCTTTGATAAGGCATCACTATGTGAGATCTCTGATGGGTTTTATTACTTAAAAAGGCAGCGTGTGTGAGTGTGTGTGCATGCGTGTGCATGTGTGTGCGTGTGTGCGCGTACATCCCAGAAGCTGGCCTAAACCTAAAAGTTGGGGACAACAGACTGAAATACTGAAACGCTGGGAGTGGGGACTGATGTGAGAGGTCCTTCTGTCTATGTGTTGCTTTTATTGGTTAATGAATAAAGGAACTGGCTTAGCCTATAGCATGGGAGGAGGAAGGCAGGGAGAGAAGCCTTAGAGCTGCCTGAGACAGACATGCTGAAACTTTGCTGGTAGGCCGTGACCTCGTGGTGATGCACAGATTAATACAAATGGGTTAAGGTGCAAGACTTAGCCAATAAGAAGCTAGAACTAATGGGCCAAGGCATGCTTTAAATAATATGGTTTCTGTGTGATTATTTGGGGCTGAGCGGCCTCCCTGCAACAGGGGACAGTAGTCAGTGTCACAAAGTTGAACCCGATAAGAAAGGAGCACAATTCCACAGGACTCCCTCCTGTGGGGAGCATTCTGCCCTTGCTGAAGGTAAGCAATGGTTCACTGAATTTTGCTTTCAGGTGAAAATCGAGGCATGAGGACTTTTTACAATCCACCATGTGGTTTTCTACAAGGTAAATGGACCAGACGGAGTAGGAAGGACTCCTGGCTCTTACTCGTGTCTCCAACCAAGCCTAATGGAGATAGAGTCCCTCGCAGAGGAACAAGCCCAGAAGAACAAGAAAAGTCAATTCTCAGAGCAACCGAAGAAGCCCAATACATTCACTGAAAAGTAAGGGGCTGGGGGCTTTGGGGGATAGAAAATACAAAATAGCAACCTTTTCACTATGTGGTAGGCATATTCATTCTATGCTGCTTTTTAATTCTTTAAAAGTTTTGAGAATATAATTACAACATTTCTCTCTATCCTTCGGTAACTCTAGAACCTTCCAGACCCGCATCCTTGCCCTCTTTTAAATGCATAGCTTTTTATCAGTGAAATTGCATGCATATAGGTACATATAAATACACATGTATTCATAAATAAGACCTCTCAGTTTGTATGTTACTTGGGCGGATATTTTTAGGGATGGTTATTAATGGGTATTAAGTAACCAGTTGGTGTGTGTTTCCTCTCAGCATTCCTTAGTTGTCTGTGGTTCTTGGTACGGGGTTGAAGCCTCTTTGTCTTTCCCAAGTTTACTTTGGCAAGTCAATTGTATATTTCCTTGCTGAGACCATGTTTAGGAAGTCATGCTGGCGAGACCTTATGGGTGTTGCTTCTGGCATTACTAGGAAACTTTGATCCTCTGGCTCTTACACTCTTTCCACCTCCTCTTCTCAATGTTCCCTGAGCCCTAGGTGCAGGAGTATTCTGTAGATGTATCCACTGGGACTGGGCTCAAAGACTACATTTTGTTTGCTTGTGGCTTTCTGTGATGGTCTCCCCCGATGCTTCAAAGGGAGGTTCCCTTGATGAGAGATAAAGACAACACTTATGTGTGGGTATAGGACAAACATTTAGGTTGTTCTTAGAGATTTTGCTGGTTTAGTAAAGCAGTGCTCATAGGTTCTTCATCAATATCCATGACTTTGCTAGCACTGATAGTTGGGTAGGTTTCTAGTAGCAGGCTTGAATTGCTTCCATTGAGCAGACCTTGCGTCCAATTAGAGAGCTGTTGGTTACTGCCAATGTGTGCCACTACTGCACCATTAGGGTTATCATGCCATGCTAGTCATTGATGTGGTTTATAGGCATCATAGCTGGTTAGGATTGTTGGTTGCCTCTCTCCTATGGAAGCTTGGATGGCATCTTCTGGTACCATGAATGCTAGTCCTCAGGGAAGAGGCTTTCAAGTCAGTTCTAGCTCAGGGGTCTCTGGGCCCTGTTTCTGAAGTGAATGGCATGTTCAGCGAGAGGAATTTGCCTTTTACCTGTAGGAGATAGCCCAGGGCAAGAGCATTAGGCTGTACGTTTTGGTCAACAATGCAAAAGAAAGCTTCTCATGCCTGGTGCCTGGTTCCGAGATTTCTGTTAGGTGGTCTTTGCCTCTTGGAGAAAGCAAAGTCACCAGAGACAAAAAGGTTCATTAAGACTGTATATGCATATTAATTTGCATTATTAAATTTATTAGTTTCTTTAAAGTAAATAGTTAATTGTATGATTCCTTGTGGCTTCCTCAGAAACTGTTATTTTACCCTCCTCCTATCTTCTGTACTTACCTACCTACTCTACCATAAGGCCCTCCCCTTTTCTCAATGCCCCAATCAAATTGCTTATACACTGCTATTCCCTCTTACCCTGCTCCTTCCTCCTCTATTTACCCCATTTCCCTTCTTAAAGAGCCCCTTGTTTCCCGGTGATCCTCTGATCAGACCACTAAGACTCTGCTCTTCCCTTCTCTATTGATCCCCAATCCAATGCCCCCCCCCCATCTTGGCAACAATTTAATTGTAGTTTCTTGACTCCTGCAGTTACTCCAGGCTGTGTCCCCACATCTGAAGATTCAGAACTAGGAACTACAGATAAGAGTACATTTGGGCTTTACCTTTCTGGGTTTGGGTTACCCGAACTCAATATGATCTTTTCCAGTTCCAACCATTTACTGGCAAATTTCATCATTTTATTTTTCTTTATAGCTGAATCATATTCCATGGTGTATTTGTACATTTTCAAAATCCATTTGTTAGTTGAAGACTATTTATATTGTTTCCATTTTCTAGCAATTACGAATACAGCAGTAATGAGCATGGGTGAGCTTCCACACTCCCTCTTCAGCATTTATTGTGAATTGTTTTAGTGGTTTTGCCATCCTAACTTAAATTAGATGAAAACTCAAGTATGCATTGATTTGCATTTCCTAATTGCTAAAGACAATGAGCATATTTTGAGTTCTTTCTTAGCCAATGTTTTCTTCTTCTGCTTCTGAGAACTCTCTGTTAACTCCCAGTTTGGGGATGGAACATTTGGGTTTTTGATTCTTTGCTTTTTGAGTTCTTTATATATTCTGGTTATTACTCCTCTGGCAGAGACATCACTGGCAAAGATTCTCTCCCATTCCATGGACTTCTTCACCTGGCTGTTTCTTCAGCTATGCAGAAGCTTTTCAGTTTCATGTGGTCCCAACTTGTCAGCTGTTGCTCTTCATTCTTGAGCAAATGGAGTTGTATACGGGAAGTTCTTTGCCACCCATGTATCATGTAGGGCACTGCCTGTATTTTCTTCTAAGGCAATAGGTACAGGTCTAATTTCATCCTTCTGATATGGACATCCTGTTTCCCTAGCACCATTTTTTTTAAGATGTTTTCTTTTCTTCAATATGTTTTTGGCATCTCTGTCAAATAGTAAGTGGCTGAAGGTAGATTTACCTTCTAGGTCGTTTATTTTGCTCTGCTGCTCTAAACATCTGTTTTGGTGTCGGTACAACATTGCTTTTATTAAGATTTCTCTGTAGTACATCACATGATCTGGGATTATAATTCCTCTATCATTGCTCTTTTACTCAGGATTTTGTTTTTGGCTTTTTTTTTTTTATGTGCATCTGGGGTCTTTTGAAGCTTCATATAAATTTTAGTTCACTCGTTTGTTTCTCTAAAGAATGAGAATATGGATTTTGATTAGGAGTGTACTGAATCTGCAAAAAGCTTTTGATAAGTGATCATTTTCAGAATTTCAGTTCTACCAATACATAAGCAAGGCTCTTTCCATTCTCTAACGTCTTAATCTCTTTCTTTGGAAGTATAAGTTTCCATTGTAGAGGTTCTTCACTTGCTTGCTTAGGTTTATTCCTAGCTATCTCATGTTCTTTGAGGCCACTGTGAATGGGAGTGTAACCATGATCTTCTCTGTTTGTTATTTATTTGGGGATTCGCATAGATAGCTTATACTGAGGTATACTGGGGCATGCTCTTTTTAGCTCTAAATCCTTCAAGACTTTTATTATAAAGCCCTGTTAGATTTTGTTTATGGCTTTTTCCCCCTGAATCTATGGCAATGGTCATGCAATTTTTATCTTTAAGTCCATTTATGTGTTTTATTATTTTTATTGACTTGTATTCTGAGCCATTCCTGAATTTCCGGGATAAAGCCTAAATGACCATGGCAGGTAATCTCTTTTACATATGTCTGTATTCTGTTTGCAAGTACTTTACTGAGCATGTCTGACTCTGTTCACTAGGGATACTGGCCTGTGTTCTTTTTCTTGCTGTGCTTGCACCTGGTGTAGGTAGTAGAGTGATCCTGGCTTTGTAGGAAGCATTTGGGGCTGTTCATTCTCGGCCTACTTTTTAGAAGAATTAAAGAATGTTGTAGATCTTCTCTCAGAGTGTGGTAGAATTCTGCTGTAAATCCACTGGTCCTGGCCAATTTTGGAGTTTTTAATTGAAAAACTTTGCTTCTATTTCAATCTCATTAGTTATGGGCCTGTTTATGTTGTTGATTTCATGGTTCAATTTTGGTGGTTTGGTTGACTCTAGAAATTGATCCATTTCTTTTGAGTTTTTCAACTTAATGGAATACATATTTTTAAAATATTCCCTTAGAATATTCTGAATTTGTTCTGTTGTAATGTTTGCCTATTCATTTCTAATTATCTTAATTTGGGTTCTCTCTAATAGTTAGTTGGAGCAAGAGTAAGTCACCTTTTAGATTCATTCATTCTTTGTATTATTTTATTTCTGTTTCATTATTTCTGCTCTGACTTTTATTATTTCTTACAGTTAAGTGGGTTTGGATTTGGTTTGTCCTTGTTTTCCCACTTTCTGAGCTGTATTATTAAGTCATTTATTTGTGTTATTTCTGATTTTGTATGTGTGCACTTAAGAGCTATAAATTACCCTTGTAGGAGAGCTCTCATTATGTCCCAGAGGTTTTTATCTTGCTTTGCGTTTTCATTTTTAGTTAATGCCAGGAAGTTTTATATTTCTTTTTTGTTTCTTCTTTGACACATACATCATTTAGCAATGAGTTGTTTCAGCTCAATGAGTCTATGTATTTACTAGAGATGATTCTGCTGGCAATTTTAAGTTTTATTGTGTTCCTTTCAGATAGGACACAAGGAGTGGATACAATCTTTTGGAATTTGCAAAAATTTATTTTGTGTCTCAGATTGTGGTCTATTTTAGAAAGGTGTTTATGTGATCCTGGCTAGAATGTGTATTCTTTGGTGTCTGGGGAATATCCTGTAGCTATCTGTTAAGTCCTTTTGCTGTATTATGCCTTTTAATCATGATTTTGTTTGTTTAATTTTTGTCCAGATGACCTGTCTACTGGAGAAAATGAGGCACTGAAATTGCCTACTACTAATGAGTTGATGTTAATCTTTGTCTTTAATTCCTGTGGTGTATTTTTCTATAAAATTGGATGCTTCAGAGTGCATACATATGTAGGATGATAGTGTCTTCTTGGTTAACTGTTCCCTTAATTAGAATAAAATCCCTCTTTATCTCTTCTGACTAGGAGTAGTTTGAGTCTTTTTTTCAGAAATTCAGATAGTGATGCCAGTTCACTTTCTGGTCACATTTGACTGGTGTACTTTTGTCCATCTTTATACACTAAGGTGGTACATATTCAATGCTAAAATGTATTTCTCTTTTTTGTTTTTCTTTGTTTTTAATTGCATTATACATTTTTCTCCACTCCCCTCCCTTCCTCCCATCTCCCCTTCTGCCCTCTCCTGTGACCCTCACATTCCCAATTTACTCAGGAGATATTTTCTTTTTCACTTTCCTATGTAGATCCATGTATGTCTCTCTTAGGTTCCCTCTTTGTTGTCTGGTTTCTCTGGGGTTGTGCCCTGAAGGTTGGTTTTTCTTTGATTTATGTCTCAAAGCCATCTATGAATGAATACATATTTGTCTGGGTCTGGGTTGCCTCAGTCAATATGGCTTTTTTAGATCCATCAATTTGCCTGCATATTTCAAGATGTCAATTTTTTACCACTGTGTAGTACTCCATTGCATAAATGTACCATATTTTCTTTATCCATTCTTTGGTTGAGGGGCATATAGATTGTTTCTGGGTTCTTGTTATGACAAATAATGCTGCTATGAACATAGTTGAGTACATGTCCTTGTGGTATGACTGAGCACTTTTGGGTATATACCCAACAACAGTTTTGTTGGGTCTTGAAATAGATTGTTTCCTAAGTTTCTGAGAAATCATCATGCTGATTTCCAAAGCAGCTGTACAAGTTTGCACTCCTACCAGCAATGGAGGAGTGTTCTCTTTACCCTATATCCTCTCCAGCATAAGTAGTCATCAGTGTTTTTGATCTTGGCCATTCTGACAGGTATAAGATGGAATCTTGATATTGTTCTGATTTGCATTTCTCTGATGGCTAAGGATGTTGAGCATTTCCTTAAATGTTTCTCAGCCCTTTGAGATTTGTCTGTTGAGAGTTCTCTGTTCAAGTCTGTTCCCCATTTTTTAAATTGGATTATTTGTTCTTTTGTTGTCTAGTTTCTTGAGTTCTTTGTATATTTTGGAGATCAGTCCTTTGTCCAATGAGGGCTTTGTGAAGATCTTTTCCCTTTGTGTAGGCTGCCATTTTGACCATGTCCTTTGCTTTATGAAGCTTCTCAGTTTTAGGAGGTCCCATTTATTAATTGTTTCTCTCAGTGTCTGTGCTGCTAGGGTTATATTTAGAAAGTGGTCTCCTGTCCAATGTGTTCAAGTGTACTTTCCACTTTCTCTTCTAAGATGTTCAGTGAGGTTGGCTTTATGTTGAGGTCTTTGATCCATCTGGACTTGAGTTTTGTACATGGCAATAGATATGAATCTATTTGCATTCTTCTACATGTTGATATCCAGTTATACCAGCACCATTTGTTGAATATGCCTCCTTTTTTTCAATTTGATATTTTCAACTTCTTTGTCAAAAATCAGGTCATCATAGGTGTGTGGATTAATATCAGGGTCTTTGACATTTCTACAGGACTGCTAGGCTTTGGAGAGAAGATACTGGCTCAATCTTTTCATATTGTTTGTATTTTCCAGATGAGATCTGGGCATGTGAACTCCTTTTGATCATTCTGAGTTTTTTTGTGAATAGAGCAGTTTTGGAAAGAGGAGAGGATATGTGGGAAGACTGGGTCTACAGGTGGGAAATGAATTCACATGGACATTGGGAACTGCCCTAGTGTATGGGATGCTCCAAAGCTGGCATGTGGAGGTAGCTCTAACTGAGTACAAAGGTTGGATATGCCATGAATTGATCCTGTTGGTTGGAGACAAGTTGGGAGGATATTGTCTGAAGCCTAAAGCTCCTTTAGGATACAGGCAGAAGAGACCAGACTAGGCTGGTGGAGTGGCTGTGGGGTTTGAGTGGGGGGAGGGGGAGGAAAAAGGGAGGTGAAGAGGGGGCAGAAATTTTTAATAAAAACATTTTAATAATAAAGATTCATATACATGAATTATGATTTATTTATTATAAAAATGTGTGATTTTTAAAGAAAATTATTTAACCATTACCATGAATCAATAAAAATTATTGGTTTGAAAATTTAAAAAAGGGGGATGAATGAGGAATTCAGAGCAACTCACTGAACTAGACCTTGGAGTAAGAGTTGGGAAGTTTATCATTACTGAACAGGGTGTTCGGAAGCTACACAGAAGGGATGGGGAGCAGGGATAGTTGCAGATAGTGTGGATTCTGGCTTAAGCCTAGGGGCTGGCTAAGGTCAAAGTAGGAATAGCCACAGTAGTCTGGGGCATTGGTTCTATGATTTTGGCTGGTATAGATGGGGAGGTCTGGAGTACTCACAAAATTAGATCCTGGAACACGGTGTGGGAAGTCTGGGTACTGGATGGGTTGTGGAAGCAGTGTTAGCCCTATGCTTTTTTAAAAGGAAGATGGTCAATATGATAGCATGGTGGTTTGAAATTATATATATATATATATACACATACATACATACATATACATATATATATGCTTTTACCTTATGCACACTAAGGTCACAAGAATCAATTTAAATTACAATCTACCTTTCTAGACTCTACACATGATTTTTTGCATGGTTTTAGTAAAAAAGTCCCAGTCCCTGGAGCTTCATCATGCAGACTTTTCTAAAAAAAAAAAAAAAAAAAAAAAAAAAAAAAGGCCAGTGACACTATAAGGAACATTAAGTGTTAAGAGCATGTCAAAATCTTTTCTTAAACCTGAGAATGGCCATGAGATTTATACTATGTATTTAATGCATCTATAAGGACCTAATAAGCTTGTTAGGTGCTCTGCCACATGAATGCTTGTTAATCCATTGCTATAAAAGAACTGGGACCAGGAAGATTAGGGAAGAAAGGGAGGAAATAAGAGGCTACAAGAGTCAAAGGATTCTAGTCTCTTCTTGAACTCTCCCAGCTGTGCAGAATGAGGAGGTCTCTGTGGAAGGGCATCTCTCACTTCCCCATGGAAGACCTTCCTCCCCACTTCTTATCTAATACATACTGATCACAGTGTGCAATCATGGCTCAATTCAACTTCATCCTCCCTCACCTGCAACTCTAGAGTTGGGTAACCAGCCTCTAGGATATGTGGGTAGCCTGGGATCTTCAGTCATAGGAGAATACTACATCTCCCATTCCCCTTGTTCGTACTTGTCTCCTACAATAAAACTCCTCTAAAAGCAAGGAAATGATCTCATTGCTAGTGAAGACCCAGGATCCAGTGGTTGGTCACGATACAGGGGGGCCTTTCACTGTTTTCTGAATGAGTAGAAGAGAAAGCTCGTTATGGGACCAAGAATATGAACGACATAAAAGTCAAAACAGGAGACAGATTTTGCAGAGGGAGCTTATCGTAAGCTAAACTGTTTTCAGATTGACAAGGGAGTTAGAGAAAGAAACCAGAAATATCCATAATTTATACAGCAACTTTGGGGTTCAAGTCTAGGAAGATGTTCTGAATATTTATGCTGGTTTTCTGATTATGAATTTAACTACCATCCTACAATTCTATTCCCGGGGCAAGGTCAGTCACGTTTCATACAAAATAAACAAAGATAATTAGAAGTAGAAAGCCAAGCATTATGCAACAAAATATCTCGCAACAGAGTTATGTCACCAATGTAGAAGAGGGAGGAGGGTACCTAACCCTGACGATAAGGAAGATGAGATGTCCTGCGACGTTAAGCAGCATTTAAGGTCAGTTCCCTGTGCTTGGGGGTATATATCACTATCACACAGTCTACATGGTTCAAATGTATCCATTCCAGTGATGCTGGCAGAAGCACCCCACCCAGCATCACAGGTCTTAGTCCAGGCCTGTCTAGTACCAAGATTTAACTGGGGTTTCTTAGCTCTCAAAACTCCAAATTAG
This sequence comes from Microtus ochrogaster, assembly GCF_000317375.1. Lineage (NCBI taxonomy): Eukaryota > Metazoa > Chordata > Mammalia > Rodentia > Cricetidae > Microtus > Microtus ochrogaster. The sequence goes on along the minus strand of NC_022032.1, from coordinate 1,830,510 downwards.
TGGTTTCTTGAGGCTACAGATCACGACATCTTTCTGAAGGTTTCCCACTACACAGAGCAAGGTTCACTTGTAGCCTCGGGTGAAGCTTCATAAATTTTGATGAACTGACCTCAATGAGAACATCTAAATATCTTGCTTAAATAACTGAAGGAGGCCCTAAAGCTGTCATGTAAATGAAGGGAGAACCCATGGCAATCTTAAAGCAGGGGCTTTATTCTGGAGAGAAAATGCAAATGCGATGTCTGTGTTACCGAGCAGGAGAACAAATAAGTTAGTGGAGTCTACGAAAACTTCTCACACAGAAGTGGTTTGCAAAGTTAAGAAGTTCTCAATAGAATTCAGTCAAGAGAAAGAAAATCCCAGGATGCCTCTGGCTGGTATCTCATCCTGAAAGGCTTTTGCTCTTCTCCAAAGTTCCTTTTTTAAACTCAATTGATATGATTGTCTTCACTCAATTTAGCTCAAGGTGAATACAAAAAGTCCTGGGGAGATGGCCACTATAAAAGTGGCAAAATGAGGTGTTTTATAAAATTGTTTCTCAGCAAAACAATCATTAACTGCTGGAAAACATGTCTTTGAAAAATTCTTTAGAGCTACAGGAAATTATCTTAAAAGCAAATAGCACTAAGGATGTTTAAAGAGTCATAAGGAAGCCTACTATGGCATAAGCTTCCTGGATACTTTTTTATTTATTTATTCATATAACACAGCTTAGTAGGCATTGCCCTACACAGGTGCTAATGCTCTTCCCAGAAGCCATATACTATCAATAAGTCAGGTGTCAGGTAGAGATATAATATCTTCCCACTAGAGTTGTTGATCAAGGAGGTTCCTAAGACCCCAAAACATACCCATTGCCACCAGAACTTAATAGCAAGACCCTATTGCTGAAGACACCACACCCATTGGTCACAGGAATACAGAAATCAAATTGGTGAGGATGAGGGATCTCCCCACCTTGCTAACTAATTTTCATAGCAACAGAAGGTTCTATGTGTTCTATATAGCCCGATAGAAGAGAAAGTCATCAACAATCTACCCAGCTAGTAACCCTGTGAGCTACGTCAATGAACACCATGGCAAGATACATACTAGAGGTGAAGTAGGGCAATGTATGCTATAGAAATAACTGGCAGTTTCTGAAGGGCAATAAAGCAAACACCAAAATACATAACCACTGTCCATTTCTTTCTCAGATTAACAGATATGAAGTTATATAATTAATAATTACAACTGTATTGTTGAACTTATAACATATAGATGTGATACATCTAACAATAACAGTCAGGAAAGGAGAAGAAATAACTTCACATGGGGTAACATGCAAGTATCTGCCTAAGATCAAGGTTGCATCAACCTGATTCTATTGAATTGAGCTGCATTTGTTTGGCTCTGGATAGTGTAACCAACAAAGAAATACCTCAATTTAGCTGCAAAGAAATGAAAATGTTATAGTCTAGAACAACAGTATGAGGAAAACAAAATCCAGACAGAGCAGGCGTATTGTTCAATGTGAACAGACTAAGCAAGCCTGCTGCAGAGTTTGCTACTGTGTGCTTGTTACTGCCATAGTGTGCTTTGTCCTGACCAGACGGGATACTGACCAAAAGCAATGTGAGGAGGGAAGGGTGTGCTTCATCCTGCACTTCAGATAGCACTCCATCACTGAAGGAAGTCGGAAAGGAGCTCAAGGTGAAAACCAGGAGGTGGGAACCGAACCAGGGGACATAGAGGAGCTCTGCTTACTGGATTGCTCCCCATGGCTTGCTCGGCCTGCTTTTTTATACAATCCAGGACCACCAGCCCAGAGTGACACCACCCAAGTGGGCTGAGCCCTCCTACATCAATCACTTATTGAGAAAATTGCCCACAGACTTGCCTGCAGGACAATCTTATGGAGATATAGTCTCAACGAAGGTTTCCTTATCCCAGATGACTCTAGTTTGTGTCAAATTGACAAAAAAACTAATTGCAAAACCTAAATATCAAGACTGTTGCACTAGATGAAAAGAAACATATGATAGAAGAAAAATGCAAGCCCATAAAAGCAAAAAGTCTGGAAGATGTCATGCAAATGGCATGCAAAAGCTGTGGAGACGGCAGAGTATCAGAGAAGTAAAACCCCAAGACTATAAGTATTGCTCATCATAGACACATTCACTGAAATTAAAGTACATAAATCATCAATTTTAAATTAAAGTCCATTCTGATCATCGTGTGACACACTTCACCCTGGCCCAGTACATCATGCCTGGGAATGAGTCATCCTTCCCTCCAGCATGTATGTTGGGATTTGACATATTAATCAGTTGTTACTCACTGAATTATCTTCTCGGTTACTAGCTGTCATTGATCACAGCACTTGCTCACGCTCCCCACTTTACAACCTGCAAACCGCAAGAGTAACGGTGCAGGTGCTTTAGATATGTAAGGGCAGCCACGTGGGTTTTCCCCCAAGAGAAGAGTCAATGTGAAAGCTTTTGAGACCATCTTGTAGAATGTCCATTATTATATAACTATTTATTTTATTATCATTGTCACTATATCATGATTAATTTATAAATCAAACTTAACCATAGTTATATAGAAAAATACCAGAGCACATATAGAGTTTTTAAGATCCAGAATTTTAGATATCTACCAGGTGTCTTCCAAAACATCTATAGGAACTAAAATAAAAGCATATATATATATATCTGATATAAACATTTATGTAATTTGTAAATCAAACTGCAATCAAATACCACAGTATGAGTCCTTGGATGTCTAAAATCAAGGAGATGAGTGAAAACAAGTCTTGGCAAGGATGTGGGGAAACAGGTGAGAATGTAAAACAGTTTGGCCACTTTTGCAATTTCATCCAACCGTTCCTCAAGTTTAAACGCTGGAAATGGGGAACGTCCATCCACAGACTAGTGCGAGGGTAAAGTGTGCAGCTACTCTGCAAATCTTTGTGGACGTTCTCAAAAAGCTAAAATTACAACTACATATGAACCAGGTTTATCATCCTGCACATAAACCTAAAGGACTCCTGGATATCTTACTACAGGGATACTTTCACATCTGTGTTCACTACTGCTGTTTATAATACCTGGGGATTGGAATCAGCCTGTGTGTCTACCAGTTGATGAAGGGATAATGAAAATGTGGCTTAAAAAATTAAGCTCATATCTGATATATAACATATTATATATATTAAACTCTAAAGAAATTGAAATCATGAGATTTGCATGAAAATGACTAGAAGTAAAAAATATTCTACTGAGTAAGGTTGAGTCAGACTGAGACCAATGCCACATATTCTGTCTGATATGTAGATTCTAGCTTCAAATTCTTAGATTTCTGTGTTTAACATAGAGGGCTTATAGTGGCTAATAAGTAAGAAAAGAGCCATTGGCTAGAGCCATTATGCAGTGGGGAGGGAAATAGTAAAGTTATTGATAAGAAAATAGAGGTAGGAAGACAAATAGCAATATTTAAGTGGAGATTGAGGCAGACCAGCAGTTGCAACCTGTGGGTCACAACCTCTTTGGAGGTTGCATATCAGACATCCTGCATACCAGATATTTACATTGTGATTCATAACAGTAGCAAAATTGCAGTTATGAAGTAGCAATGCAATAATTTTATGGTCAGGGGTCACCACAACATGAGGGACTGTATTAAAGTGTTGCAGCATTAGGAAGGTTGAGAACCACTGAGGTAGATGAACAGGCTTGGAAGAGTGGGGGAAATGGTTAGAATAACTAAAGATGTATAAATAGAACATATGGAAACCATTCTTTTTCAAAATACTAAAAATATTAAGGAAAGTATCTTCCATGGCTGGCTAATCCTGCTCCCAGAAGCCATGGGTTATTAAACAAAAAATCTCAGAGTCAAATGTGGGTTATGTCTTTATGAATTGGCCAGGAGTGCCACAGTGGTTCCCCAGACAGTATAGGTTATTGGCACTGCTCTTGGTTGCACACAAGAGCTAGATGATAGGACCCTACTACTGGGGGCACGACCCACTTTGACTGTAAGACATAGAAACAAGCAGCTAGAACAGAACTAGGAGATTCTTCACTGTCAGTGTTCAAAGGGCTAGAAAGTATTGTAGGTTTGGGGGAGAAAGAAGCATCAACCTTCTCAGGCATCTGGGAATGCCGCAAAGCACAGTAGGAAACAATCTTCACACATATCTGGGAATGCAGCAAAGCAAAGTAGCAGCCTGCCAGACAGGATGTGTGCACTAGCACAGGGCAGACGTGGCTGTTATGGGGACGACAAACCACTTTCCTGGTTATATTTTAGGCTGCTCCACAGGAGGAATTAATGTTTAGTGTTCTAAATTTGGCCAAAAGCCTATAGTTAGGGAGGTCCTAGACCCTACAAAGGGAGAAATCTATTGCTATTGTCTCATTAAATGACATGTTGTCAAATTATCTTCTAAATATTTATCTTTACAACCACTAACTAGTAGTGCTTCTCCCAGTCTTGGCCAAAGAAACCTCCTTCTGCAGCGGGCTGCAGCGCTGAGAACAAGTCCTAACTGGGATGTCTATTTCCATGGCCCAGGGAGTACTACAGAAGTGTGTGGGTGGGGGAGGGTGACTGCAAGATCCAGAAGGAGATCTGTGAAATTATCTGAACATAACAAGACTGGTTCATCCGTGAGCTCACAACAGCAGTAGCTACCGCGTAAGATCTGAATAAGAGCAAACCCACCATCATTCCATTACAGATGAAGAAGAGTCTCAGGCAGGCCCTACCTCTCCATGAGAGGCTGTGGGCAGATAATAGCTGCTGGAGGAGGGGAGGGCATGTTCCTCAGTCATGTACCCACAAGTAAATTGCCCACACTCACACAGACAGCTGTAATCGAATGCAACGGGCTACAAAACAGACACAGTGTGAGAGGAGGGCTTGTTACCATGAGACCAAGCAATTCAGCTTGGATTCAGAGTCAGTCCTCATTACTGGATCTCTGTTTATGAACCAAGGACACATTCACAGGACCCAAATCCTTGCGTTCTTCCAATGTGCATAGTCCCAGTCAGGGCCAAAAAGCTTTGCTCCACTTCCCTCTCTGGGCTTTTGTATTGTGAATTTGTGCATCTTTGGTGCCTGCATTTTGCAATTACAGTTTAGTGGCTGATCCCTCCCATGGCAGGGCCCCAAGGGTAATGCTGAAGGGCTCTCTAGTGGTTCTAAGTACAAGGAGATGGTATACTCTTTATGAAGAGAATAAATAAATGTGGTGAAGGAGCTTCACTCAGCCGCCACTGGCAATGCTGTTAGTTCAGTGTTAACCCGTCAATACCCTGTCTACCTAAAAGACAGTGAATTCACTGATTACTGTAAGAGAACTCTAGAAGGAGATTACATAGTGTGTAACAGAAACACAGAAAGAAAGTATCTAAGTGTCTGATTTATAAATATCTGAGTTAGCAACTTATGAAAGAGCATAGCAGAGAATACATTACAAGGCTAAAACCCAAAGAAATGTACAGCAATGTTACCCCAGATTGTTAAGTCCCTTATAAGAATTTTATTATAAAGAAATACTACATATTGTGCATATTTAATAAGAAGAAATATGTACTAAGGCATCATCAAACAGAAACTTCCATAAAATAAGCTTGTGTGTTGGCTAATTACTTAACAAGCTGGGACAAGAGGATCAAAGAACCCAGCCCTCTATTTTACCAAGAAACTATCACTGATAGGGACATCACAGGTCATAACTGCCAAGAGAAGGAAAATCAAATGTATATTTCATTAAAATTAATAAAAGCATAAATACATATAAAATCTATGCATAAATTTTCATAGCAGCGTCATTCATAGAAACACAAATGTGGAAACAGCCCCCAATGTCTGTTGACTAGAGAATGAGTAACATAATTTTTTCCCACAGACGCCCACTATCAGTAATGGTGGAATGAGTTCTGATCCACGTTACAGCAGGGATGTGCCCTGAGAATAGCATGTTAAATGGGAGCAGAAATCACAAAAGCCCACATATATCAACTGATTCCACTCAGCTGACACTTCCAAATAGTGACAAAATCTATTAAGTGTAGGAACCAAGAAGCAGTTGCACAAGAGGGACAGAGGGAAAATGAAAAAACACACACATGTACTTCATCTGTCTTTAGAGTATAACAGAGTGGTAGATTAATTGCCTACCATGTCTGAGACCCAGTGTGGAGAAAAATTAATTAATATGTAATAAAATTATATGATTAAAAACATTTAAATTTTCTTCTTAAGGTTTCTCTATTACTAAAGTATTCAGTTTGACTATATAGTATCTAGAGTAGTTAATCTATAAAATTACAATGCAAGCCGTATTGAGACCATAATTTAAACTTAAATGAGGCCATATTTAAAATTTTCTATAGCCACATTTTAAAAAGAATCTGAAATTTTAAAATATATTTTATTTAATCTAGTGCATCCAGAATGTCTTCCTTTTAACACATAGTTGACATAAAATGATTATATTTTTTTCTCAAGCTAATGCTTCAAACCAAGTATATATTTCTTCTTTAAAAAACATAAATGTATACTATCTGCATCGCCACTGTCCACTGGTTCCATGTGACTGGTGGCTACTATACTGAGCACGGACCCACGGAGGACACTGAGTAGTTATCACACCAACATCCAGCGAACTGGAAGATGAATGAATGGGTAGGGCTGTCAATCAGCGGTGGAGGACTGTCACCACCATGTGTGAGGCGTTCCATTCATCACTGCACCAACATATGAAGAGTAAATGAATGAACAAAAGAGCGAATAAATGAATAAAGCTCTCGTTTTATGGGATATAGAAATGAGGCCCAGAGACTATATATAAATCCTCTATCGGGCCCTACTTTAGAACGTGGGGAAAGTGCTATTTAGCTCTTGACCAGTGTAAGGCATGCCACTTTCACGGCACTGCCAAATGTGCCACCTAAAATCAATATATTCTTTATCACCATATTTAAAATGAGTAAAGTTAACTCTCAGTTTTTATATGCTCTTTCCTGCCACTGCTGTCCACGCTCGACAGTTGCAAACAAGCTGATTATTCCAGGCGAGGAACTTGCCTAGAAGAGCTTTGACCTCCCCGAACTGACATCTGCCTGCAGCTGCGTCTTACTGGCTGCTGTAGGTCAGTGCAGGTTCTGGCCTTCAGACCCCAGTTTTCCATCAGGATGGAGATCAGAAGCCTCCCCTACCAGGTGAAGGTCCCTCCCTCATGTCTTCATCTGCTCCTGCGCTAATGCTTGGCACACGGCAGCTTATTCTGAGTATACAAAGGAAAATTGGAACCGACATTTGAGCTTGCTTTATCGCTATGTAAGTGCATCCCTCTGATGGCCTGGTTCACTTAGCCCATCCTAGTGAGGACTCCCTCGGTCTGTTTATATGCTATATCCTTCACCAAGGCTCTTGGGAACTCCTCGCCATAGAGATTTCCTCTTTCACTCAGAGCACAGAGCTTCACGGGGACTCCCTTGACTATGTAACACCATTGGGCATATAGTGTATCATACGCAACTGAATGGCAGTTCACTGAGAAATGTATCACCCTATATATTTTGTGTGTGATGTGGTTGAAAAAATATTGAAGGTTAAATTAAAGAGGAGTGTGCATTCATTAGAAAATACCATTTAAGTTTGGGCTTTAGATGGAAGAAACGTGCAATCATTAAACTTGAAATCCTTCTTGTTTTTAATATGAGAGTGTTAGTAAAGATGGAGGAAAATACAACTGGAGTTCAGCTATTGCTAGGAAAAGAGGGTAGAACAGGGACCATGGCCTAGAAATCCAGGAATCTGCATCATTCTCGGATACAGGCAGTGAGAGACCAAAGTGTAAGAACAAGGCAGAACAGGTGCAGCATCCAGATGGAGCAGACACATCTGGCAAAGAAGTTCTCTGTCTTGGTGTGACAATAACAATGATGGAGGTGGGGTACACACATGTTCACTCTTATCCACACTTGGCTGCAGGTTCAGAACAGTAAACGCCTCTACCATGGGAACATTGACACCTTGGTCTAGATGGTCTGCTTGCATTCCAGGCAACCAGGACTACACCACCACCTACGAACTCATTCAGAAAACTGTAGCTGACCTAAAGTCAAAATAACACAGTCACATCACTGGTGCCTAGAAGCTCCATCTCCCTAAGATGCTCAGCATTGTCATGTCATGCCTACTGATGTGATCCCCCAGCACCCCATGATGGATGGCATGTGTGGCCTGGGTGAGCTGTACTCTTTAGGAAATGCCATGGTCAAAATAGAAAGGTTGCTTCCCAAAGCCTGATGTTCCTCAAGGCTACCCCACATTCTTCCACCTGGATGCAAACTTCACAGTCTGGAAACTATGTCTCTACTCTTAGCCCTATACCTTTCATCTCAGTCTCTATTTTAAAGTGTTTTCTTATTCCCCTATTGTTATACTACCTGGTATTGTTTCTTTCTTCACTTAGCTGTGTGTTTAGAGATTTTGTTTTCTTGCTGTTGTTGTTTCTGAGGCAGGGTCTCACCTATCCCACGCTAGCCTTGAACTCACTGTGTAGCTGAGGATGAGGCTGAACTTCTGGTCCCTCTGCTGCCATCTATTGTCATATGTGCCCATGAATCGATTTTGGAAACTACAGACAAATAAAATAAAATGAAGACTCTGAAAGATGTTACTAGCAAGGCTGACAGCTTCTAAATTTCTACGTTCTCAAACGGCAACAAAATTTGAAGGAAACCTCGCAGGTGGCGTTTATAACCAACTTCGGTAACAAGGTATTCCTGCGAACCTCAAAACACGACTGAATGAGAAGAGACCAACAGCAGCTAGCCATAAATCCTGGGGGACATTAGCATTTGGAGCAGCAGAATAAAGCCAAGAGGCACTTTGTCTCTTGGCAGAAGTCCAGGAGCTGAGCAGTCCTCAGTAGAGTCTGGCCTAGATAAGGCCAGCAGCAATCCTCAATAGCTTACTGATACAGGTGAAGGTAAAGGATGAGGGGCAAGGAGAGTGTGGATCTTCCCATCACAGCCTTCTCCAGCCATGGAGAAACTACTGGAAACATAACTAAGTGGATGAGGGTAAGAAGCACAAGGAGGAAGAGGAGGAGCCTACAACACAGGAAGGAGGAACACTGAGTCTAAGTAAACAGACCACTATGTTTTAAAACACTATCCTACCACGTGCCAAGATGAGCAGCCCTGGTGAATTAGAAAAGTACCCTTGATCCATCTTGTTGAAACATCTAAGATGTCACACTTGGCAACAGCCAGAGGGAAATGCCAGCGTCAAACTCTACAGAAACCTGTCAAGAGAGCTTAGAGACTGTTAGCTTCTCAGTTGCTAAAATGAAACACTGACCCAAAAAACTTGGAGAGGAAGAATTTATTTGGCTTAGTGCTTATACGCTATCAGTGGCAGAGGTCAAGGGCAGGAACTCAAGGCAGGAACCTGGAGGCGAGCGCTGATGCTGAGGCCGTGGAAATGTGTTCTTTACTGACTTGCTGCTACCCATAGCTTGCTCAACTTGCTTTCTTATACAACCCAGGCCAACCCACCCAGAGGTGTCACCGCCTACCTTGACCTGAGCCTTCCCACATCAATCATTAATCCAGAAACACCCCACCGATATTCACACAGGTTAATCAAATGGAAATAACTCATCAATGGTGATTTTCCCCCTCACAGAAATATCTAGGCTTTTCCGTAAAGCTGTCAGACACAAACTATACCATGCGCAGTGAGAGTAAATCATAAACATATGCTTATGGAAAAAGAAGCAGAGCTACAGCCTTTCTTTTCACACACAATGAGAGTTTTTAATAAGTAGTGCATAATACTTTCAAACAACAAAAACAAGGCCATAAAATTCACAATTTAGGTGTGTGAGCTATAGGAAAGAGGAAGAATTTGTTTCAGAGATGAAGATTAATATAAAACAAACACAAAGTGATTAAACACAATAAACAATTGTGTCAGAAAAACACAAGGTAAAGTGGAGGAAATCATTGAACAGATTGAAAGAAAAGCAAAGAGTTGCAAAGAGATTCCATGCAAATGAAGAAAGGAGACACCCGAAGTACTGTGATAGATGAGAGCTAGGAGATCTGGAACAAACCAGAGCGTAGGGACAGAGCAAACTCTAAACACTACAAATCTAATATTCAAACTACAGACAGTGTATACGGAGAGTGCGAAACATTTGTACCTAAATGTTAGTCCAGAACAAAAAGCCACAAAGTAAACACAGCCTAGTAAAAATCTGAGCAGGAAAGAAGGCAAAGCTTAGGTGTCGAGAGAAGAAATGACTTAGCTCTAAGAACTGCATTAGCGACAGCATTTCACCTGCAATGTATCGTTCCAAAAAACTACCAGAGTAACATACGCTTCACACTTAAAACCACAGAAATCGGACCAAATTAAAACTGAACAATAAAGAGTCAAAAATGACAACAGCTGACAGGCAAGCTCTTGTGATCTTGTTCTAACAATCTGCCCACATGGGCCCACTGGAATATACGACAAATCAAATAAGTGTTTAGAGACTCCAATATGAGAATCAGAGAGGCAGGGATTCGTGCATGTACATGTGCATGAGTGTGTGTGTGTGTGTGTGTGTGTGTGTGTGTGTGTGCATGCATATTTATGGGTGTGGTATGAGAACTGGAAGGAAGAACTTTGCTATACAGCGGCTGCCTGCTCAGATTACTAATAATTTCTCCATTTGAGAAATGGGAAGAGGGTAGAGGAAACGTGTATTGAAAGAGGGCTGTTTCTCCATTGATTACACTAGTGGTGCAGCATTAGCGTTGTCACTCACAAAATGCCCACATTATTTTGGATAGAATGAGTGAACAGTCATTGGGAGATTCTCTTTTCATCACAACACTTAGAAATCTCACCAAAGCTGGGCTGGGAAGACGACTCACGGTTAAAGAGCTTACCAAGCACACAAGAGAGACTTCAGATCCCCAGAACCCAGGTAACATGAAAGGTCACCACAGTTCTACCTGAGAAAGACAAAGGATTCACTAGCAAAAGTTCTGTGTTCCTTTAAGAGACCCTGCTTCAAAGGAATAAGGTATAAGAGTGATTGGAAAGGTTTGCCATCAACCTCCAGCCTTCATAAACGCACACATACACTCATGGTAACATGCAGACCACACAAACACACACACACACAAACACACACACACAAACACACACACACACATGCTCGCATGCACAGCACACACATAAAGAAAGAGAGCAAGAGCGAGAGAGAGAGAGGAGGAGGGAGGGAGGGAGGGAGGGAGAGATCCTAGCAAACTGGAACTACAATTACAATGAAAAGAAGTGTTGTTTCTGCTTAGGAGGCACAGAACAGAAATTTTAACATGGACATAAGCAGATGGACCTATGGTGAACCTATAAAGCGACAACACCCGCCAGCCTGGATCACAGAGCAGCTGTGGATGACAACCACCATAGTTAAGCCAGGACTCGCCAGAGATGAACTGAGACCACTCAGTCTCAAAAGGGAAGCAATTGCAGATAAACGCAATCTCAAAATATGTCTGAATCCATTGATTCATAAAAAGAAAGACAAATCTTCGTAAAAACACTGCTGTATACTTTTGTGGGGTGATAAAGAACCAATTCCTTCCTTGGAAAACTGATCAAAAAAAAAAGCATAGAGTTTTATTTATTTTCCCTCCCGTTCCTAAAAGAACTGTAGCACAGAGTGCCAAGTAGCAAATGAGGCAAACTGCTTGTTCTAAAATTACCCCAATTAATCAATGGGGGAAATGATAGAATAAAACAGTTTTGCAAATTCCAATGAATTAATATATCTAGGCATTGAGCATCAGCAGCTGCTAACATCACATGAAGAGACAATCAGATACCATGTGCCTAAAGATGAAAGAATTCAGCACCATTTATAGGCTTGCAAATGCATCAACCCAAAATCTAATCAACTCCCTGGATCCATCTGCCAGTTTTCAGGGAACACAGGAAAATGATGAATGGGACCGCAAAGCCCAGTCAGCAAAATCCACACTTCAGAAAACTACACATGAATAAAACCCAGGGTTTATTTACAAGTAAATTGTGGGAAGGAAGGTGTGGTGTTTCAGTGAGAATGGTGCCCTTAGTCTCAGATATTGGGATGTTTGAGTGCTAGTTGATGGAACTATCTGGGAAGGATCAGGAGGTGTGGCCTTCTTGGAGGAGGTGTGTCACTGGGAGTGGATTTGGAGGTTCCCCCACCATTCCCTGTGTCTCTTTCTCTGCCTCATGGTTGTTGTCTCAACGTGTAAGCTCTCAGCTACTGCTCCAGTGCCATGCCCGCCATGTGCCTGCTGCCATGCTCCCCGCTGTGATGGGCATGGACCTTAACCCATGGAACCATGAGCCCCCAAATTAAGTGATTTCTTTTGCAGGTTGCCTTGGTCATGATATTTTAATCACAGCAATAGGAAGCTAAGACAGAAGGCAATGGAGAAGGAATGTGAAGAGCATGTGCAAGGGTTGGGGAGACAGCTCAGGAAAGCCTGGGTGCTGCTCCCAAGAACCTACACAAAGCTGGGTGTGCCACTGTGTACCTGGGACAGCGCAGTGAGGGTGGCGACAGTAGACTCCAGGACTCACTGACAACTACCCCACCTGAAATGGGGTCTCTAGCCTTTGTGAAAGACCCCACCTCAAAGGACACAGGAAGAGAAGCAATTAGAGAAACCATCCCAGGGTCAGCGTCTGGTCTCAAATGGATGGGCAGGTATATTCACAAAGCACACACAGATATATACATGCAAACACATATACACAGAGAGGGGCATTAAAAAACATTTTTATAAACTTATTTGTTTTGAATCTCACAGATCCTCACAGGCCTTCCTGCAGACTTGTATTTGAACCAACCCAACAAGTGAAGGGCTGCCTGCCCTCCACAGTATGCCTTCTTGAGCAGATAGCATCACACTGGTTAACTAATCCTTAACTCTCAGCCAGGTAAACCTAATATCCCTACTCTAATGGATACAGCTATTCACATCTGGCAATGATGCCAATAACAAAAGGTTGCCACAGGAGCCTATGTTGGCAAAGTTCCAGAGATGGTGTGCCCCGAAAACCATAACTGTCTCTTAATGTTAGAAACCCAGCCAACAGGATGGGAAAAGATACCACTCACAAAGACAGCACCTTTGTAGTTGAGAACCTTCCAGAATCCGAAATGGGCCCAGGTACTGTGCATTGCAAGCCACACTGAATGATGGTTATAAGAAAGACATTAAGGAACTAGCGGAGTGAACATCATGAGAGCAATGCTTCCCAAATGCACTCATAAGCTTAATCAGTAATGTCTTCCCAATGCATGCATAAGCTTGCTGCAAATTTAATCACTGGGTATTGAAAGAAAGGCATTCTGGATTCCTTTTTTAGGAAGCAACAAAGGGCTCAGTCGGAAGAGTGCTTACCAGGCATGCACAAAACACCGGGTTTGATCCCAGCACCACATGACCTGGCTATGGAGCCACTCAGCTGTAATCCCAACACTTGGGGGCTAGAGATGGGAAGATGGGGAAATTCAGGCCATCCCTGGATACATGGTGAGTTTGAACCCATGCTTGAAGGCATGGCATCCTTTCTGGAAAAAAAAAAAGGAAGGAACGGGGGCGGGGGAACCAACACATATTAAACAGCAAAGAGCATTTTGAAAATTAAGAATAAGAACTGCTGCAGTATCAAATATGAAAGGCCTATTTTCAAACTATTAACTGTGAAGATGGGTCTCTACAGGAAAAACACACAGGTTAAGAAGAGAACAGAAAACCAACAAGCCACGTGTAAATTCACCTGTAATGAAAGGAAGTCCCTGGTGGTGAGGAAAATGACGCACCCTGTAACCAGAACAGAAAGAGACAAGAATGATCTGAAGAAAATAATAAAACCATAAAATAAGCAGGGTACATACACAGAAACACTTGTACAATCTTAGGATGAGTCAAGCTTTGTACGCATTATACTAAAAAATGTATCGATGCACACAACATATGTATTACTACAGCCTGTAAACATCGAAAATACTCATTATTTTAAGTGCAAAACATGTTAATGCTGACCAAATATCCATTTTAAATACTTTCCTATATAAAGAGCACTTGTAGAGCGCTAAAAGAAAATTACTCATTCTACTATCCAACTTAAGCAGAAAACAAACTAAAGAATGGATAAAATAAATCTCTGGAGACTGGGGAGATGGCTTGGTCAGTAACAAGCTTCTTAGAGAGGTGTGGGGGGTCTGTGTCTGGATCCCGGCACCCATGTTAAGAAAGTCAAGTGTGGCAGAGCATGTATCTAATCCCAGCATGATGAGGCAAAGACAGACCTCATCTGAACTCCTGGGGCTCCTGACTAGCCAACCTGGCCCAATTGTTCACTGAAAGGCCCTGTTCCAAGAGCAACATAGAGAATAAAGCAAGACACTCACATTGACTTCTAGATGATACACACACATACAAGTACATGCATATGTACTTATAGACACACACACACACACATCACAAAAAAATGCAGTACAGAGATTGGGAAATGAACAATAGGAACAAAAAGCATTTTTGATGACAGGATTCTGTACTGAATGAGCGTTTGAAAGACAGTGTTTGGAAAAACAAGAACATTTTGGAGCTTGATCTGAAACTGTATTAAAAACCTAAAAGACAGCCTTCCTGGCCCAGTAAGTTCACTGCTGGAATTTACCCTAAGGAATTTCAGATATTTGCTAAGTTTGTTTGCTGGGGTTCTGGTAAAATTAATAATAATAAGAATAACGGAAAATGTATATACAAAGTTAATGAAGCTCTCTGAACAAACTTAGTAAATTAGTTATTAAAGTGACATGAATTTGTGCTTAATAAACCATGTCATCATTATACATTGATGAAATGGAATGCAATGTGCTTAAGAAAGCTATTAAAATTGTGATAGAGAAAAATCCCTGTACATTGAATATGGTTCAGGACAGAAAGCTACAATTGTTTATTCAATCTTTTAACACAGCCCTTTGAGGAATGTCATGAAAGGACAGCACAGGCTGCTCATACTCTAGCAGGGAAGGTGACAGTGCTCAGTGGATAAAATGTCTGTCATGTTCTTTGGTTGTGACCGTAGGCAGGATCGTGCAGAGTTTGGAGGAGGTAGCAGGTGAGGTTTGAAAGGACTCCAAAAGACGTCACTGTGGAAAAGACTTTTGAACAAACGCCTAGAAAAAAATGAACTGACAAACAGCATCAACAGGGGACACAGCGAGTAGAGAGGCCTTGAACATGGAGGCACCAGGACTGGTCCAGACCAACCTTAAGGCTGGGGAAACTAAAACTGAATAAAGGAAGAGACAACAAGGTACAGAGGCCACTGGGGTGGGGCGTGAAACATGGGGGAGGGTAGTTGAAGGGGAAGGTGGGGGAAGCAGAAGGTTAGGGGCAGGGATGGAAAGTGGGGGTGGGGTACACCTCCAGCAGCATCCAGTAGGAAACCACAACACTATTAGCCTTTTCTCTGAAAGCTGCAAAACCAAATGCAGGCAGTGGGTGGGATCCAAGTAGTGTTACACACAAAAACAGCATTAGCACAAACGCATACATTTTATTTATGTGTGCATGAGAAGGTGGAGGAGGTAGGACAGAAACAAAATGGAAGATATGCCCCTGGATATCAACAATGCAATATATATGCACATATCATTATGAAAATTTAATTTTGACCGAAATAGTTTAACCATTTCATACTGTGTATATATACAAAAAAAGCAAATCATTCCAAACATTTATGATTTTTAAAGTGAACAAGTCTCTCTTTCTCTGTCATGTAGTTTCAAAAGGAGAGATTATGGATTTTTCAATGATATTCCTGTCCGGTTCTTTGGATGTACGTGCAGTGAGTCACACAGCAGATCTAGGCCTATCTCTACTGAGTGGAGCTGAAGGGTGGCCCATCCCACAGATCTGAGCTGGGTCCCTGGTCGGCAGGGTCTGTATGCATTCCTTTACAAGTCCTGACAACCCCAAACCAAATGTACTGCAGGTCAAAAATACTCAGACCCTGCATGCCATGAAGAGGGACCATCCAAACACCAACACAGCCATCTTCTACCTCAACCTGGAAACACCTGTGGCTTCTATATTTATCACTGCTGTTGTAAGGTGTGTATCTTGTATGTAAGGAAAATATGGGAAATTAATAAGGGTTTTTAAAAACAAAATTAAAGATCTAAGACAAAATTAAAATCTCAACTAGGTCCTCCATGCACACTGAAAAAACAATGTCTAGGTTCTCAAAATGTGGTACCCAGATCTGCAGCCCCAGGGGCACCAGAGAATGGATCAAAATGTGGATATCCTGGGACTCCTATCAGACCCTCTACATCAGGAATGTTGAGCATGAACGGACCCTCCAGGTGATTCTGCACAAAGCCAGGAAAGCCAGAAGTAGGGATGGAGATGGCTTTCTGACTCCTCTCTCTGCTAAAGGGAAGATAGGACGCCGACCTCACCTACTCTTTACTCTGTGGGATTTCTAAACGTGGGCTGTCCTTCAGAAGTTAACATCTACCTGGGTTTATTTACCATTTATCTCCTGGGTTAGGTTAAGTTGCAGCCCTGTCACTAAAAATGTCCCCAGCGCAGTCTGGGGAGACCACACGTGCTAGGCTTTGGACTCCTGATCCCTTCATTGCCTGCATACCTGTCACTGTGAAATTGTTTTCTGGATAAGCTAATCTCTGTGCATTAGTGATAGCCTGTGGAAAGTCCTGAGCATCCCTTTCCAACAAAGGGAAGAGCTGAAACATGTTCTCTCTCTTTTATAATCCTGTAATTTTATCTGTGATTGCTCTGTAACACCATCTTTTCCCAACAGGATGGAATAGCAATCCGCTGCTAAACCTTGCACACACCGAAGGCCCCTAAGTCCCCATCAGAGGAACTAGATGGAAGGTTGCTGAGAATCCGACTTACCGTTTAATTGGTAGTTGACCTCTGAGAGGGAGGGTATAAAAAGATCTCAGAGAATCACACAGTCCCTGCTCTTTCTGGGTTACTCCCACAAAATAACATCTTACATTGTTACCTAGGCAAAATCAGTAAGACTCCTTTTTCCCTCAAAAACTATATAGGGTTAAAACCACAAAAAAAAAATCTCTCAAAAGGAACTTATTGTCCCGAAAGTACATGGCTATGAACATTTCTGGCATTGCTTGGATGTAGTTTTTGTTTTAGAATAATTTTAAGACCGAAGTTGCAATAACATCACACAGTGGCCCCACAGACCCTACACTTCGCTCTCCCTAATGTAAACATCCCACAGGACTGGGAGGCACTTGTCAAAACTGAGAACCGAGCCCTAGGGCGGGACTATCACGGCTCTAGTCTTTATTCAGACACAAACAGTTTCTCACTAATGCTGTTCCTCTACTCCAGGAGCTAATCCAAGACACTGCCTTGCATTTAGCATTTTGGTTTTTTTTTTAGCTCTTTTCTTGTGCTTGCCAACTTCTGGATTAGAACTTCATATAGAACAAGCACGTAGAAATAGCGGCTAATTAACTAACACAGCATCCCACGTTCCCTAACTGTTGGCAATTCTGCTCCAAATACAGAGGGCTCCGTGGTGCAGAGGCCAGCTAAGTCACAGTGTGGCCAGGTGGCCTTGAGGCGGAGGCAGGCCCCATCCAGACAATATCCTCATAGGTGAGCTGAGAGCTGGAGGAAGAAATCCACTGGGGCCACAAACAACCTGGACAAGTTAATGACAACCTACAGGTCCCTGGTCCTGAAGATAAAAGCAATGTCCTGAAGGAAACTCTTTATAACATTGCTCTCAAGATAGCTAGGGCAACAAATGGCTTATGTAACGGCCCCCTATTCATCTCTTCAGAAAGCATTTCCCTTATCTGTTTGTCCAGTGATGGATATTAATGCTGACTCTTTATCCTCTGGCTACGATGAAGTGATGCAATAGATATTAAGTGCAGGGACAAGAGACAGGAATGGGAATATACTCGTTGCAAAGAAATGACCAATGTTTCTATGCTAATCAGCTGTGTTGATTGCTATCTATTGTATACATTCATAAAAGCGCCATGCCATGCCTCCGAAATACATACAACAGGATATGTCAATCAAGTGAATCTTAAAGCCTTTTATTTCCAAAATCTGCCAAGGTTATCCAAAGGCAAAGGAAGAAAGATGCGTGTGTAGGTGGAGATTTTTCTCCATCCCATCAGCCCCGCTGGTCTGGTTTCTCTCCACCCACTGGGTCCCTGCAGTCACTTATGAAATAACCATTCTGAGACTTATTACAAGTTACAATTGGTTGGCCAGTGACTTAGGTTTCTTTCTAGCTAGCTATCTCTCTATTTTTATGATTGTGTGTATCATTATGTGGCTGTGGCTTATGGGAGATGCCCTGGCATCTTACCTCCCCAGCAACTACATGGCCATGGTGTTTCCATGACTCCACCTTCTCTCTGTCCCGATCTTTGTTTCCTGCCTATGTATATTCTACTTGGCCATTGAGAAACCAATAAGAGAAACACATAGTCACAGCATATAGGACAGCCTACATCATGTGTGGGCAAAGGTAGGAGGAAAAAGAAAGGTCTTTTGACAGGGCTGGAGAGATGGCTCAGCAGTTAAGAGGCTGGACCTTAACCTCTAGCTGCTCTTCAAGAGAACCCCAGTTCAAACTCTCAGCACCCACATGACAACTGTCTATAACTACAGCTACAAGCACCTAATAACCTCACAGACATACATGTAGACAAAACACCAATGCAAATAAAATAAAAAGAAAAAAAGAAAGGTCCACTGATTTCATGGGGAGATCTTGGCAGCAGCTACCTGAAGATTTCCTACCCCATGGGTTTTGCAAACCTTTTCTCCTTTCCCATCTTTTCCTATCCCAGCTCACCCCCATGAGAGTGAGAGAAGACAGACATAGGCATAGAAAAACAAAAGCTTCCAGCAAAAGGCTAAGCTCGTGAGCAGCCAACCAAGGACCCGGCACCAGGTCTGCTTGATAGATGCCTCTCAGGTTTCTGAGAAGACAGAAAAATGGCTTCCTTGCAGGTCCAGACAGAACTCTCAAAATCTCTCACATTTCCTAAGTCTCCACTGCACCATTGGCCTGGAACGATCCTTACATACAGGGAAAACAAATGACCAAGTTTTGAGGTAGTTCATCCCAATGACCATTCTGGTGGGAAATAGGTCAGGCCCAGAAATGACCCCAGGGGTTCCCCTTCAGTGAATTATAGCAAAATAATGGTCAACCTTTTAAAGGGTGTAATGAATAAGCTGTTACAACAGTCATTGAGGCTTTAATGGAAATGGTTGAGACAGACAACTACGATAAACAAAGTTGCACAAAGGGTCCTCAAAGACGTAAGTGCTTGATGGTCTTCCCGGGCAGTCATATATACTTAGACTCATCAACATACTCCGTCCCCCAAACTAGGTCAGTCTAGATCAGTGGTTCTCAACCTGTGGGTTGCAACCACTTTGGGGGTCAAATAACCTTTTCAAAGGGGTCACATAAGACCATGAGAAAACATATTTACATTACAATTCATAACTGTAGCAAAATTGCTGTTACGAAGTAGCAACAAACATCGTTTTATGATTAGGGGTCACCACAACATGAGGAACTGTATTAAAGGGTGAGAGCATTAGGAAGGTTGAGACCCAGTGTCCAGATGTAAAGTCCTGGAAAGGTTCTGCTACGGTCTCTGCAATAGGACCAATGAACCAGTGGATGATCTTTGCCTCTTGGATGGAAGCTCAGGGCAACAATGTGTTTACCTCTATCTCCTTGCAAAGCAGTTAAAAATGTGTACATAAAAGCATACTTTCCTAATTTCTGGGCATGCTGTTTACTTATTATTTTTTATCTTTTAATTTATTTATTATTTTTGACTCTTAAAATAGGTTCCCAGCCTCACTGAGAACTGAAGGCTGGCCTAAGATTCTCTATACAGTTCATGCTGGCCTGGAATTGCAGTCGTCCTGCCTGGGTCCGTTTTCCCCTAAGTTTGGGGTGATAGGAATGTACCACCATGTCCACCTGAGCACATTAGTTTGCCTCAGACCCGTCTGAAAAATCTAAGCCCAATTAGGTTATTTTACAACCCAAAGGAAAGTAGTTTCATGCCAGAGACTGCTGAGAGGTTGGTAATCAACAGCGTGACTGGATGAGAACAGGAGGGGCAGCCATGGTCCACCCAAGGTTCCTCTTCCGTTTTCCTAATGAAGGGCATGCTGAATTCTCTGTCCGGATTCCTAACAGCTAGGGCGCGTGCAAAGACTGCCTCAAGCCCAGAAATGCTCTCTTTACTCCCTACCCAGACTGCAGTTACTCACTTGAGTTATAAGAAAATGGAGGCAGCCAAGGTCACAGGCCAGACACAGACTTCTTTTTACAAATACCTCTCTCTTCATGGCCAGCATAACGGGGTTGGGAGGGGGCGCAATATTGGAAAGCTCGCCACCAAGGCAGAGCAGAAAATGTCTTACAAAGCTATTTTTTTTTCAGCCTTAAGGGCAGAGATTTCATACATCTCCAAGCTTTAGTTTACAGACAAAGCACACACCGTATTTTAGATCTTTTAGTGTATGTGGAGTGGGAGGGGCTTATATTTCTAACATGGTAAGTATAAAATAAGTCACAAACACCTCAGGCCTTAGCCACATCCTTATCTCTTGCTCTGTCATGCTTCAAGCCTTTGAGATTTTTGTATATTCTGCAATTCCTTCTGAGGAACCCTAACTACAGCTTTAATTAAACTGCTATCAAATTTGATAAATTCACATTCAAACTGCTCTCAAAAATGTAATAATGAATCTATCTGGTGTAATCCCCAGGGAAAAAGCCAAATTTGCACCTCCGGCAATCAATCCTCCCTACCTAGGATCATGAGGAAAACTAAGAAGGGCAGAAGGCGAGAGACACCAGTGGAGGACGTGACCTGTTGAGACGGATGTACCCTTGCATCTCTTCCACACGGACCCACACTAGAGCACGTGTTCCCCTGTCCCCCACCACACACACCACACACACACATACTGAGTTTTCCACTAGTGCTCAAATAATGACCCTTTCCCAGTGCCAGCTCCCAGCAGAACCACTTTGCTATAGAATGCCTGCTTAGTTAGGAGCCAAACCACAGGGAGCACCATCAAAAAGGAAGCCATTTAAAAATTACTAGGCATTCTAGCTGTGTGTCCTCAGATGCCTGCAAGTATTTTTTCCCCACTAAGCCACCTGGCATTCATTTCAAAGCACAGGTCTTTCTGTAGAGTAGGAACAGCAATGGCCATGGAGAGCTAGAGGAAACCAGGTCTCTGCAGAAGCTCTGTTCACTAGTACCCACGACAGACACAGGGCCAAAGGAGAAACGTAGCTGAACTGACATCTTCAGGGGTCTCTTCTGCTCTTGCAGATTTTGACTTCTGTGTTAATCAGGATACCCTAGGATGCTGGATGGAAGTGTCTCACAGTAGAATGTATTTGCACATGTTTTCAAAATGGGCTTCCAAGAGCAGTGTTGTAAGGAAAACACGTGGGCAACAATGTGCACGTGAGGATGTCATGCAGTCACTGTGACAGAGGACACGAGCAATCCACTAGGTGTTCCCCCCGGGGACTCGTCTTCACTACGGGGCTCCTTGAATCATGATTTCATTGCAGCCTACTTTGACAGAGGCAACTGCATTTTGAAACACAGGGGAAGTGAGTTAGGAAAGGACTTGGGAACAGTGATGATCTTCCTGCTGTTTACGAGCCACGCCACCCTGCAGTTTTTACCATTGTACCATCTAACCCAAATCCTCCAGTTCCCACTCTGTGGGTACCATGTTATTTGGTCTTCAGCAGAAACACTCACCGTTACTCCGAGGTCACTTTATTAACTGATGTACCTCTCCCATATTGTTTCTCACAGTTCGTCAATACTGCAGGGAGAACCCTGAATAAACAAACCGAAGCAAAGTCTTCCCCAGGGAGAGCATCCTTGTATAGACTTTGCCTGTCCTTATGCACACGTCTAAGTATGATGACACTGCTTCTTACTTGATCAAAGATATTTTGTGTTAAGAAAGGCAGACAGAATAGAATAAGCCCAGCCCAGATGTGGTTTTCACATCCGTCATTGCTGTCATTTATAGACGAATGACATCAAAAAGCTGAAGCCAAGCATCCATCATCTGCTGAATGATTAAGAAAAACACCAACTGCATAGAACTCTTGATCCTCAATTTTCTTTCTCCCAACCTTTGGCCCTCCTCACAGCCGAAGTGGCTCTTTCACCAGAGAGCAGGTCATGAAAGTGATGGGAGAAACGGGTAGGTAAATGGTCTCCCAATCACCTGCTCTGTGTCCTGAATGTTTTCTGTCACCAGCTGTGAGCACATTTTTATATAAGAGAGGTAGCTCTTCAAACTCTGGACATCCCTCAGCTGGCCCACATCTGCCTTTTGGAAATGAAGTTTTATTGGACTAGAATCATGCTGGTCTGCTTCCAGATTCTCTGCAGCTACTCCGGCCGTATAAAAAGAGAGATGGGTAGGCTCCCACAAAGCCAGAGCATGAAGTAGGATCAAAACCCCATGCCATTGTCCTTGGCTTTTCATCAGCCCTCATTGTTCGCCATGTTCAGAGAGTCCGGTTTTATCCCATGCTTTTTCAGTCACAGTCCAGCTGGCCTTGGTGAGCTCCCAATAGATCAGCCCCACTCTCTCAGTGGGTGGGTGCACCCCTAGTGGTCCTGACTTCCTTGCTCATCTTCTCCCTCCTTCTGCTCCTCATTGGGACCTTGGGAGCTCAGTCCAGTGCTCCAGTGTGGGTCTCTGTCTCTATCTCCATCCATCACCAGATGAAGGTTCTATGATGATATGCAAGATATTCGTCAGTATTGCTATAGGATAGGGTCATTTCAGGTTCCCTATCCTCGGCTGCCCAAGGAACTAACTGGGGACATCGTTATGGCCTTAGGGTAGCTGTACCTACACACATACAATAGGACAATCATCTTCCCTCTTTCCAGTCTGGACATTAAGCAAAACCTTTCCCCAAATTCCCAAACACGCCTTCAGTTTACTGCTCCTCTTTCCGTCTGCACAGACAACACCATAGACCCGGGCACTAAGGCAATTTCTACCAAGAAGAAAAAGGCCACTGATTTTCCAAACCAGTTGGATGTGGCAGCTGGTGCTGCTGAGATCTCTTACATATTCTCTCTCTCTCTCTCTCTCTCTCTCTCTCTCTCTCTCTCTCTCTCTCTCTCTCTCCTGAAGCCTATGACTTATCAGAAAATGTTGAATAGCTGAACAAACTTTGGGTTCCATAAAAAGGATGACGGTTTTCTATAGATTGCCACCATCCTATTTTATTGTAAAATTTAGCATGATCCCATTGTATTGTAAAAGTAATACACAAGTCACCAGGCATGTCATTAGCGGTAAGTTTGATTCCCATTTAAAATATTTTATGCATACACGCATATACATGTGTATAAAAGCAAATACTTTATATCTCAGAAATAAAACTATTCCATGAATTATCACTATGAACTTGAATACAGCATTTTATCTCTCTCAAACTTAAGAGGTTAAGATGAAAATCCCTTCAAGGTCTGTGATACAAAAATCATTACTAATTCAAAAGCTTGAATAAAAGAACACTGGGTATTTGAATAAATATTTCATTTATACTTTTTTATTTATAAGCTACATTTTTTTTACACAAAGAAGGTGAGCTAGCCTTGAAAAGTTAAATAGCAAAAGGGAAATAAACAGTCATTGCGTTGGTGGCAAGGGAAAGCATTAAAGACAATAAGCTCGGGCCCAATGCAAACCAGACATTCTTGAAGAATTGCTCATAAGTGCCACCTGCAAAAATGAGAGCTAAGTTGTGCACGATTTAAATCACGAGGGAAAACATTAAATTATAAAACTGACGGTGTCCATGAGATAGGACTATTGATAATGGTTCAGAGGAAGCAGAGTTTCACTTTATGTCAACAGTTAAGATAAATTCCACTTATATTTCCCAAGGAAGAGGACACCACAGCAAATATTCTTCTTATTTTCACTATTTTAAAATCAAATCTATTAGTTATAATAATGGTAACCGCTGAAACAAAGCCTGACATCTCAGTGTCTTTCCACAATAGAAATGTATTCCTAAGCACGGACAGCACTCAGCACTGACAGCCGTGATCCAGCCATCCCGTGGGTCTATCCTTCTCTTGGGTAAGACCCTTTGCAGTCTGCTAAAACAGGGCTGCCCAGCCTAACCACTAGGGACATTCTAAAACAGAGAGTCTTGTGTACTTGTGGATCTCTTTGGCACTTAGGATATTTAGAAGCAACACTGCCTAACTAAGAGCCCAGAATATAACAAAAATGTCTCCATATATTGTCAAATGATTCCTAGAGGACAAATTTGTTTCTGGCTGAGAAAGAGTGAATTAAAGATAACAGAGAAAAAAACTCGGGAAGCCATGTTCCTTTTTACCTGAAGTCTAATTCAGTACACACATGAACAGCCACAGTTTGCTCTTGAGCCTTGAACTCGGTGACTTTTTGGTGATTATTGCCATCTGCTTCAATCACCATTTGAAAGAACAGACTAAACATTTCTCTTACCCAGACAATTCTTAGTGCTTTTGTCTAGTTAATGCATCACAGCATTCTGGGTAACTACTTTGGGAGTCCTACCGCCGTAGATTAGTTTTTGTATGTTGGACTTTACCTGGATGGATTCTATGCTACACACACTTTCATAGTTTACTTCATTTCTCAACACAGTATTTTGAACTTGACCCTTATTACAGCAGCTCCTTCCTCTGCACTACTGAATGTATAAATTCCATTCATACAATGGAATACTAAAGTATAATGTCTCATACAATGTATCAATGTACAAAGATACACACATCTGTCTACTGTTTCAACTGTTGCATGTTGCCATCTGAAGAGCTTATAGGTTAGTATCTTGACTCATTTAAATGAAGAAGAGCTAAGAAATGGTGTACTTAGCTAGGCGGAAAAAATTCTGTATTCTGAGGAGTGGGGCAGAAACCTTTTGCAAGGCAATAAATAATCTCTGTTTATGCAATACCTACACAGGCATTCAGTGTTTCACTCCAGACCTTTAGGCAAGGATAAGTAAGTAAATGTTGTTGGGAGGATTTGTATTTTATATTAGTAAGGTTTTCAGAAGAGTATTAAAATCTTGCTATCCATGGAAATATTTACTGTTAACCATGTTAAATTATAAAACAAACATGCTTTAATTCACTAGCCACATGTTTTGATTAAATACTAAATGATTTAAAGTACCTAAAGCAACAACAAGAAAATACTTCATTTTAGTGTTTCATTTGTGCATTCCTTTCTTGAAAGTTCAATATTTTAAATTAAAGTATTTGGCATTGGTTAGAATGTGACTGACCATGTATAAAGAGTAATGTATTTGAACGACCATAATTATATCTAAAATATACAGACCTGCAATTCACAGAAGGTTCAACTTTAATTTCACATGATTTGAGTATATTATATTTTAACATGAACTCAAAAGAGATAATCCATAATAATAGATATGCAGACTGAACAGTTATCACACTTACCCATGAATAAAAGCCCATAATCATGAATTCATGAATATTTTCCCAGTAAATCTTTCCCAGACAAAAGAGCTGGCACCTTAAAAACCAATTGCAAAAATACAGCTGTTTGGGGCAGGAAATATTGTTCAATAGTAGCAGATGTTCTTCATATGTATAAAGCCCTGGATTTGATCTCCAGCAGCCCACTACCCCCAAAATGGTCTTTCTATTTGAATAATGCTAAAAGATAAAACCAACTACCTTCTGTTGCCCTGCATTTTTACTAATGATGATAGATTATGAAAATGACCATTCTACCATAAGACCATGGATAGCCACAGTAATCCTAAGTAAAAAGAACAATGCTAAAGAGATTCGCATTCAAAATATATTACAGAGTCACAGTAATAAAAACAGTATGGTATTGTACAAAACATCCATTGGAGAAAAGGTGCTAGAAAAACTAGGTGTCCACATGTAGAAAAATCTATTAGATTAGAGCCCTCTTTCACTGTTGGTAGTTTTCAAAACTGGAGCAGCCATTATGGAAATCAGCATGCAGACTTCTAAAAACTAAAATAAATCTACCATTAGACCCAGATACACTACTCCTTGGCATCTGCCCCAAACACAACCTCCTCCATAGACACTCGCTTAGTGGTATTCATGGCTTCTCTCCTCACAATAACTAGGAGAAGAAAGCAGCCTAAATGGCCTTCAACTGACAAATGGATATTGAAAATATGGTCAAGATCTGGAACTGGAAAGGATTTTACCAAGTAAGACAACCTGGACTCAGAAGGACAATTGCTTCATGATCTCTCTCATCTGTGATTCCTGGCTCCAAACCCTCAGATGTGCATATACCACACAGAGTAAGCTCATAAATCAGGAAAGTGAGAAGGGATTATGCATGCAGGGTGGGCGGGAAGAAGTTATGGAGAGGGGTATAGAATTATACAGGCGATATCAAGGGGAGAGTGGGAAAATGGGAGACAGCTTTAGTTGGGAAGGGAGGACAATACTGTAATCAATTAATCAATCAATCAATCGATAATTAAAGAAGAGAGGCCATGAATTTGAGAAGAAACAGAGGAGACAGAAGGGGCTGTGTAGTAATAGCAGCGCGGGGCCGCGTCCCCAGCACCCCAGCCGCACCCCGGCCGCCTGGCTAGCTTATGCCCCGAAATAATTACACGGACACTGTATTCTTTTAAGCACTGCTTGGCCCATTCTCTTCTAGGCTAATTCTCACATATTAATTTAGCCCATTTCTAATCATCTGTGTGTAGCACCCCAAGGTGCGCTTACCGGGAAGATTCTAGCCTACGTCCATCCTGGGTCGGAGCTTCATCGCGTGTGCCTCAGAGAGCAGAGCTCTCACCCCTGCCCGCGCAAGAGGAGAGCATCGTGTCTCTCCGAGGCGTCTGCCCCTGAGAGGAGAGCTGTCGAGTCTCTGACCTCACTTCCTCTTCCGCCCAGCATTCTGCTCCTCCCACTTACATTCTAACCTATCAGGTCAAGCAGCTTCTTTATTAAATCAACCAATGACCTTCCTCCATCAGGGCTGGGAGACAAGGACTACAATATTGTATCTTATTCAAAATATTTTTAAATGTAACCAAAATACAACAAATGCTTTGTTAAAGATAAATTAATATAAACACATCCCTTATTTGGAAAAGTAGGCATAAGTATTGGGATTAAAATATATAATGTGAAAGAATTTAGACCTAAGTGTGTGTACATAGGACTCCAGCTGGAGGAAAGATCTCACAAGGAAATCCAGTTGAAATATCTTCTAAAGAAAGGTCAAAATGAACTGGTTCAGAATGGGGGACAAATATACTAGGAAGGTTCCAGGGAGACAGTGGGATGGGGAGCACCACACACTGACACCCCACCATCACAGCTGCTCTGGAATGAGCTACAGTAACTAGTTTGGAACTCTGGGTCTATAGAAGGTTTGCAACCTCCAGAGGAAGGCTGGGACAGCACGCCAGAGTTCATTTCAGTCAGTAGCAAGGTTTAGCCCAGTAACAGGTGCTCCTCCTTCATTGAGAGTTCCATGACAGGCTAACTATATTCCAGTAGTATCCTGCACAAAATTTGCGAATGACAGAGAGCAAACTGAATGTAGTACCGCCTGTATAAGGAACCAATGTTTTAATCACAGTCTTTTGAACAGCCACAAAAGTTAGGTGTCTATTGTTGCTAAATGTTCTCCATTGTTGCACAAACACTCACCTTTGGCTACGTGACTTCTACAGGGTTTATGGGTTGGTACTCTCACTTTCTCCTTCAGCCCATCCTTTGCCTTTGACTACAAACAAAGACCAGGATGTTCAAACAGACACACACTGCTCCCTACACATACACAGAGTGGTAGGCAGGCAGGCTCAGAAAACACTCCACAATGCCTTAAATTTATGATGCAGCCTGACCCTTGGCACAGGAGTAGCTTATAATAAAACAAAACAGAAAAAAAACAAGCAAAAGTGAAAATACAGAAAAAGACACAATCTATAGAAGGCAGAAATTTTAATATCTCAAGATATTACATTCAAATATCCAACTGTGAACAACAATAAAAACAAAATGCTCATGAGACATACCACATGCCAAGGAAAAGAAAAATAAATCAATAGATATTTTCTGTTAAAAAGCTCTAAATCTCCTATATGAAGGACTAAAAATATCTCAGTAAACGCCAAGTGCGGCATAATGAAATTTCTATTAGTATAGTAGCTGCTTGTACCACTGTGAGCTGTGCACATGACTTCAGACAAATACATCACAAAGGATTATTAAGTTATGTTTCTATTCACACAGTGTGTGAAAAGGTATACGTAACAATTGAAAGGAATGGCCTCAGTTATGAAAGGAAGGGGGTTTTTATCTGTGGGGGTTGTAGAGGTTCCCATTAGCATGTTTTCGTAGAATATATACAGAAGGAAATGAGATAGTATATACTATGAAAACTTAAAAGACAATAATGCAAAGAAAGATCAACAAATGGGTTTAAGGAATATAAAAAAAATAAAACCTAGGAAAATTCAGAAGTAACTTCCTCCTTAATCAGCAATTACTTTATTATGTAAGTGGGTTAAACACTTTAATCAAAAGACATAGCTTACAAAACT
The DNA here is from genome assembly GCF_000317375.1 of Microtus ochrogaster. Classification (NCBI taxonomy): domain Eukaryota; kingdom Metazoa; phylum Chordata; class Mammalia; order Rodentia; family Cricetidae; genus Microtus; species Microtus ochrogaster. The sequence continues at coordinate 1,801,713 of NC_022032.1, read as the reverse complement.
GTATTGACATTCCCCATGGAGTGAGGAAGAGCTTGGACTCATCATTGTTGGAGTCCTCATACTATGTATATTCATACTCCATACTTCGATGCTGTGACCAAGTCAATTTATAGAAGAAGAAGAAGTTTATTTGGGGCTTCCAGGTTCAGGTTAGAGCCCATGACCTTCAGGATAGGGAGCATGATGGCAGACAAGACAGGCATGGTGATGGAGCAACAGCTGAGGTTCACATCTTGAAAAGCATGAGACAGAGAGGAGAGCTGATGGGAAATAGAGTGGGCTTTTGCAACCTCAGAGCCTATCCCTCCAGGACACACCAAGGACATACCACTTAATCCTTCCCCAAAGTTCCCACCAACTAGTGACCAAGTACTCAAACATCTGAGCCCATAGAGGACATTGCCATTTAAACTACTACAACTATGCTTCAGTGGACAGTCCCATACCCATGAGCTTATAGGCAGCACAGATTGACACACAGTTTAGAGGGAGAAGGGAGGCAGGTGGTTGGTGAATCTGAGAAGAGAGAGGGGACTTAGAAGGATGAATAAGAGTGAATATAGTCAAAACACACTGTATGCAAATATTAAAGTCCCAAAGAATTAAAATATTATGCTTTAATTCTGGTTAAAAAAATAGACAACCAATAGATTCAAAAATGGTTCAGAAAAAAATATTTGAAGATAGCCAAATCACAATGAATCAAAACTCATGGAATGCCTCAAATACAATAGGAAGAAATGTATACTTTTTATAAAAGTCTGCATTAAAAAAATGATCTCAGATAGACAACCTAAATTTACAGTTTAGTGAACTGGAGGAGAGCAAACTCAGTCTGAGGCTAGCAGAAGGCAGGAAATGGTAGTGCTTAGAGCAGACAAACACAAGAGAAGAAAAAAAGAGAAAAATCAATAAAACCAAAAGTTATCTTCTTGAAAGGGTATCTTGACAGAATTTTGGTCAGATAGACCAACAAAAGTCTTCTGTCTCAAATTACAGGAAGCTAATTGAACAATAAAGACACTGGCAATTGCTATGGGACAAAATGTAGGTGTCTGTGCCCTCTGGACACTCGCAACAGCCAGCCACAACCTACAGGAAGAAAGCAAAGTACAGAGCGACCAAATCTACAGAAAAAATCATGAAAGACTGAATCAGAGAAACCCAAAAAATCTATACCTCCTGGCAGAAAAATGTTCAGGAACCAAGGCTTTCACAAGTGAATTATAATAAACACAAAATATAACAAAAAAAAACAGCAATCTTCCTCAAAAAATACACTAAAAGAAATGGCAAACTACTGAAAAGGAAAGAGATATTTCTAACTGGAAGAATGCTGGGGTCAGCATTACTGTGGAATATAAGTATAGTCGGGCAAATTCCCTGCAGAAGAAAACACAAACACGCTGAACAAGACAGTGACTCATTATATTAAAATAATTATATGCCATGATCAAATATGGTTTATTCTTAGAATATAAAAATCATCCGACAGATGAAAAAAATCAATGAAGTACACATTTTGCACATGAATTGGTATGTTGAAAAAGGCATTTTTTCATGATAAAGATTTAGTAACATGGGAGCTAAAGTAACTAATCACAACTCAATAAAAGGCAAATGTGAAAAATAAATGCACTTGATGGTGGAGACAAGAAAACCATTTAGCTGCAATCAGGAACAAGGCAAAAAAATGCCCATTTTTGTCCCCTTGACTCAAGATAGTTCTAGAAATTTATAACTAGAGAAATCTGACAAGAAAAAAAATCAAATCACACAATTGAAAAAGAAGTCAAATTCCATCTGCTTACAGATGACACCTTGTAAAAGAAACATAAAATCCCTTAGAATTATCAACTGAGTTCACCAAATTTACAAGACATAAAATCAATAATAAAATGTAGCTACATTTCTAGACACTAACAATGAATTCACATTATGAATTAATTCCAGCCTCAAAATACTTTGAAGAGTTACACATAATGAGGAAGAAGCACTTGCACAATGAACGCTATGGAACACAAATGAAAAAAAGCTATGGATATACATAAAAGGGACTGGATAGCAGTTCCCACGCTAGAAGATTTAGTAATACCAAGATCTCATCTCACCCTGCAATCTACGGGGTGCAATCTGCAATCGATCCAAATCTTGGTGTTGTTTTTGCATAAGTAGAAAAATCAGTCCTGAAGTTCATTTCAAGTTCAGGAGACTCTAAGAAGCCAAGCAATCTTGAGGGAGAAAAAACTGAAAGGCTTCTTTCTGCTTTTCAAATTATTGAACTACAACCCTATGACTCAACGATGGGTCAATTGCTGGGGTATTCTCAAGTACAGAGAATTTGCCTAACATGCAGAAGCTTCTGAATTCAACCCTCTGCGTCAAAAATACACTGCGTAAAAGGAAAAACTTGAGCAAAAATGCCAACAATCTGATTTTTAAAAACAGGATATCTGAGCATCCATGTTCACTGAGGATTAACTGCTTAACAATAGCTAGGAGACGAGATGAAATCACCCTAAGCACCCACCAACTGATGAGGGAATAATGGAAATCCAATGCAAATACACAATGGAATCCTCCTCAGACATAAAAAAATTAATTTTCAGGAATATGGAAAGAATTAGAGAACATACTGATGTAATACAGACCCAGAGAGATAAATGTCGTATGTTCTCTTGTTTGAAGCCTGGCTTCAAGTATTGAAATTTTTGTGTTTAAATTTGAGTGTCTATAGGGTTCAGAAAGCAGGGTAGGAGCCCTGGGAGTCACTAAGGAAGAAAGAAACACAGGAAATATGAAAGGGAGAAGAGTAGGCGTGGAAGAGCTAACAGAGTTGGCTGCAGGGATGGGTCAGTGCAGATAAGGCTAACAAAAACTCAGGATGTATGAGAAAGATTTATCCAGGCCCACTACCTTATAAACTAAAAGCCACAGTTCAAATCATAAGAGTAAAATACGTAAACGTAAAATATAGGTAAATGACTGCACAAACCTGAGGTCACAGGCATTTGTGCAAGAATCCCGTGGTTTGTGCGACTGCCCCTTAAGAGTTGTTGGACACAGAGTTCCCAGAGATTTCCCCAAAGGATACAGGCTATTTGCCACTTTTCTTGGTTGCCCACAAAAACAAAATTGTAATACTTTTATTGCTGAAGACTATACATACTTTGATTATAAGAAACAGAGGAATGGGGGCAGAACTGAGCCAGAAACTGCCTGCCGTAGTATTGGGAGGTGATAGGAAGAACCCTATGAGGAAAAAACTCATCACCACTCACCCAGCTGAGGACAAGATATACTTCCTGGTGCAGTAGAACAAGATAATCTGATGGATAGCAATCTGATTTAGGATTTGTTTTGAGATTCGCTCTACAGGAGGGAACTCACATCTGCTACTAGAGATCTGGCCAAAAGCCCATGGCTGGGGCCAGAAATGTAACTCATTGCTGGATACCGAGCCCAAGGACCTGAATATGACCACCCCCAGGACACATATGGTGAAAGTACAGCGCAGACTCCCACCACTGCCCTCCAACCTCCACACGAGTGCTGTGTGCGGATCCACAATGAATAAAGAAATGCAACTTTGTAAAGCATGTGGCAGGAGGGTCGGAGCCCAAAGGAGGAATATACTACCGTCGTTTCCCTAAACAAACATGTTTCAAGCTGTCTTCTATATATCTATGTTTATAAAAATAGGCCAGTGCAACTCTCAACTTAGGGCAAGACCTCCCTTTTGCAGAGAGTAATACTTAATATAGAACAGCTGTTCTCAACCTATGGGTTGCTACCTCTTCAGGTTTCTACTGACCCTTCATGGGGCCATACAGCACATATCCTGCATATCAGATACTTGCGTTAAGATTCATAATGATAGCATAATTATAGTTATGAAATAGCAACAAAAATAACTGTATGGCTAGGGGTCACCACAACATGAGGAACTGTGTTAAAGGGTGGTGGTGTTAGGAAGGTTGAGAACTGCTGACATAAAGACTCATGTCTGGACAAAGTACTGAGGATAAGTGAGGGACACTCAGACTTAAACATGACATCTCTATCACACTCCCATTCTCTAGGCTCCAGGACACATTGCAGAAGACAGAACAGAAAGAGTTTAAGAGCCAGAAGATGGGGAAGAGAATTGCAAAATACTGCCATGTGAACATAATACTGCTATTGACACATGAGCACACAGTAGCTATGGATACCTGTATAAGTTCCCGCCACAGACATGGAGCTGAGGATGTGGCCCATCCTTTCCTAAGGAATGAATGACCGTTAATGGTTGCTGGATATATTGTTTCTGTTAATGATGTAATCACTGGGAAATGATGAAGTCACAGGACAGAATAAGCAGTTTAGGGGGAAAGAAAGGAAGCCTCCAGAAGGAAAAAGGGTGAATATAATCACAGTAGATATATATATATATATATATATATATATATATATATATATATATACATATGAAACTGTCAGAAACAAAGCAACGGGGAAAGGGCAGCAAAGATACATGAAGAGCTGTTCTGCGAAAATCTATAATTAGCCCATACACTAATCATCAGGAAAATGCAAATCAAAACAACAAACTCATTAGCATAGCTACTATTTTCTTAAATAAGCAAAAATTGCATTTTCAAAGATGTAGAAATATTTGAACCCCTGTGCTTTGCTGGGAATATGAAATGGTGCAGCTATTGCAGAAAAACTCCTCTGAACACCCTAAACCAAAAGACCCTATCACCCGGAAATGCCACTCTGTACATATCTAATCTAAAGAACTTGGAGCAAGCCTCAAGCAGATAGATACAGGCTCAAGGCAAGCTTGTTCTAATAGTTTTATTCATAGGAACGGAAATGTGGAAATACATCCCAGGGGCCCAAGGCTAGAAGAATGGATACATGTAATGGTGTGCTTAGCCTCAAAAAAGAAGGAGCTGGTGACATACATGACAAACATGAATGGGCCATAAACATACTGAATCACTCAGCAAAATGCAGAAAACCCTTCACAGAGAAGAGTGTGAGTGTGTGTGTGTGTGTGAAAGAGAGAGAGAGAGAGAGAGAGAGAGAGAGAGAGAGAGAGAGAGATTGTAGGTACCTAGAGAGCTAAGGAAGCTAGAGATTCCCCCTAAAGCCAGAGCTACAGGCAGCTGTGGGCCCTAGAACATCTTAGCTGTGGAACCATCTCCCATCTCTCCAGATCTTTGAAGTAATCTTATTAGAAAGGAAAGTCATAACAGAGCCTGAGATAAAGGGTGAGAAGAGACCTATTCTTGGTTTCTCATTAAGTTTTCCATTGTCTTTACAAAAATCAAAACTCTAGTGAATTTTAACTCCAGCTTTAAAGATCCCGAAATTCCAGCATGTCTTACATCTTAAAAACCTCGCCAGAGAGAGTGTAGCTACATCTAATTTTCAATGAAGGCCTAGTCATAATGCTAATTCATATGACGTGTGTTGATCATCTACACTTCAAAGGGAATCCTGCAAATTCTACGGAATTAACTAGAGTTGTCCACAGGTCCCTTAGCAAGTAGCTGAATTCAGACGACTGCAGACTCACTGGGCAGTCACAGCCTATTACAGACTGTGTCATGGCAATTTCAGAGATGGGCAAAAGAGATTCTCTGCTCATAGTGAAGCCCTAGGCACTATCGGATAGCATTAAGAGTGACATATACATGGGTCCCAGATAACTACAGTAGGTGGGCTCCTGCTGAAGAAATATTACTTGTGAAAAGCAAGCTTAGAAAATGTCTAAGTTAGCAGGATCATTTGCTTTAATAAAGATTTTTTTTTTTGGTTAACTCAATGACTGTCATTCTTACAACTAATATTTCTTGAATCTTCTCATAAATTTACATGGAATTCCATGAATTACTAAGAGAGGCACAATGGATTTCTGAAGAAAATGATACCATGTTAGAAATTAGGTATAGCCAGGAAGAAACTGGAAGAAAAAAAAAACCCAAATGTTAGGAACATGAAAATGACAAGAGACTATTTCTAGGAGGAAATTCAAGGGAGGTTTCACAAAGGACATAGTTGCCTAGCGAGAATCAAAGGCAACAGGACTCTGATAACAAACAGGGAAGACAGCACACAGCTAGATAGGCACAAACATCAATCAAAGGCAAAGACAGAAGAAATAAAGCATGGACAGGCATGGAGAAGTGATCCACAGTGTCTAGGTGTAAGGTTTTGCCTAAGAGGTATCTGGGAAACAAAGCGAAGGTGAGCTGGAACCAAGCCTGGAAGAGCCCTAGATGCCAGGCTAAGAAATGGGTAGTAGACTTGTGACAGGGCCGCCAAGTGTTCTGTCAAGAGAAAAAAAGAATCTGTTTGGTGTCTGGTGAATCAAAGCAGCACTTCCTTTTGATACTGAGCATCTTCTAGCAAGAGAACATTGAGAGCAGAAGTATCAGATTAAGAAAATAATAATAGTAATACTAATAAAAACCCCTGCCAGGGTTTGGGGGGGAAGAGGTTCACTGAAGCTGCCCTGTCCCAAGCTACTGTGACCAGGAGAAGGCTTCCGTGTACTGCACATGAAATGACATCAATTTCACATTTGGGTCCCGAAGAGGACGAAGCTCTTCCTTTCGGAAAAGCGTTTCAATGGTCCCATCATCCCTGGCCTTAGAGGAGTTGCTAACTATGAAACCCAGAGGGCATAATGAAACATTCTTTGTACAGGACCAAGCCAAAATCCCATTACTGCTAAAATCTGAAGTATGTAATGGACATTATGTAATGACCACTGGAAAGTGGTTTGTATTTTGAAGGAGGAATGGAAATTGCAGGGCAGCTGTAGATGAAATGAGTTCCAAAGAATTTCTCTAGGATTCCCGGTAAAGAGTTTTTGTTGGCTCTTTAGTGAGGAGGGACTGCAGACTGCTATGAAAACCCATGGTCTATTCTTGTGTGTGGTTGTCAAGGAAACCAAATATTGTTCTGTTGGAGGGCAGACATGCTCACACGCCACGCACATCTTATGATTTCCATGAAGCAACAGCAGAATAATCTAGGTAGAAGTGTATACTGATTACCGCTATTGAGAGGACTCTTTGTAAGTTCCAGGCAGGAGCCTGTGGCTAGAGAAACATTTGGTAGGGCAAGTAAAATCAGACTATTCCAGAGCTCTTATAAAGGTCTCGTTGTGCTAGGACACAGCACACTTTGCCCCAGCTAATGAAGGTAAATTATGGCTCTAAGCTTGCATATCTAAGGGGAAGACCAAGAATGCTAGAATTCTTTCAGCTGGACCTAGGGCTACTCTGTAGATAACAGAGGCAGCAAGGGGAGGCAGCAAGGGGAGGGAGCGTGATTTGTGTAAGACAAGGGTTTTAGCAGGGAACAGGCTATGTTGGGGGGAAAAGCCCAAAGCAAGATGCTTGGCATCAGGAAAGAAATGGAGGTAAAGAGAAAGGTCAGAGCACAGGACCAGATAGTTCTCAAAACAAAGACTTTACAGGAGTAACTGTAGCCAAAGTACATTTTACACATGTATGAAAATGCCACAATGAAATCTGTTATCTTGTATTACTAATATAGACCAATAAAAATATTTTTAAAGCAAGTGTCAGTTTGTATGCAATTTTCTGGAACTATCATTAAAATTTTAAGTGAGATATACATTTAATTGCCATAATATATTTAGCAATAAATAGAGGCTAATTCTTTTTACAAATTTTAGAGTGATAATTTGGAGTAATAAAAACTGTATTCTTACTAAGAAACTATACTATAGAATTCTGACATTCTCTTGTTTTTAGTTGTTCAATGCACTAAAATAATACTATGTTCAAAATTTTATAACATAACAATTAATAATTTAATCCTTAATAAGAGTCCCAGATGTTCATATTTCAAACACTGTGAGCCTCAGGTGTATTTAAATAATAAATTAAGAGCTAACTTTACAAAATACTACTACTGTTTATCATGTTAGGGACATTGCACTAAATTATAAATCTAGAAACTAGTACATGCTGCATCTGGTCTTGTGGGTTTTCTCACTTTTGTTTCTCAGATGTGCAGACAGTGGGGTGCGATAGGAACAAACAAACCTCCGACACGGAATTTACATGTAGGCAAGCTCACACATAAGGCAGTCCCCCAGATCACTAATGCAATCATCATCTTATTCAAAGCCAGCAGCAAAGGACACCCAAATTAAACCCCCAAAAGCATCAGAACCACACACATACAAAGTGGACAGAAGAAGGGAACTCTGCCTGTAAGGGTTTCAATGACTAGAAGAGAACCAGGCTAGCAATCAATGAGAAACCTATATTTGCAAAAGTTAGCCAATGAACATCAAAGTAAATTGAAAAAAGAAAATTCAGCAGATATACTTTGGGCATTCTAGATGGGATTATTTTTCCATGTGAAATACTGCACTGCAGGCTGTAAGACAAAGTGTAGGACCCCAGTCTCCTCTTGCCAAATGGTACCAGAGCCTCACTGGAAAAGCAGGGCATAGCATGGATTGCAATCCCAGCACTCAGGAATCAGAGGCATGAGCATCCATAAGTTCACTGGCCAGTCTCTCACAAGAGACCATGACTTGATAACAGTAACAATAGTAACGGTAATAAGAATGTTTGGTGAAGATAGCCAGCATCAATCTCTCGCCTTCATACACTGCACACACACATGCGTATGCATCCACAAAGAACCATTTTATTGCAGACAATGCAACGAAATCGGTAGCCATTGTAACCCAAAGATGACTGAGTCTATAGAGCTTGGCTTTTGAAGAACACAAACTGTGTCTCTTTCTTGGAAGGACTCCCATATGTGGGTGACTAGACAGGACACTCTGAGACATGGTGACTCAGCTTTCATCTGACCCAGCTGGTGACAATCTGAATTTCTCATCAAACCTGATGCCCTAGGCAGAAGCTCAAACCTATCATCACTCAGAACTACAAATGGAAAAGGTAGCAGCAAAACCACCAAGCTGTATAAATGGTCTCAGTGGTGATGAAGCTGCAAATGAAGAAACCAAATACACACTGTATTTGGTACATAATCTGGAGTTTAATAAATGCTTCTTATCTATAAAAAACAAAGGTTGACCTTAGTTGCACAGAGCAAAAAATCAGTTTCTTATGATTAGAGAAGACAAGATGCTCTTCTTACACATTTCCTAAAGACTTCTGTCAAATGGCTCGATATTCATTTTTGCTGTTCATAAACATAACAGCCTGTTATCTGGCCAGAATAGGGCATTTTCAGATTATTTCCATAAAATAATTACTTAAATACAGGATATGAGTTAGAAACTGGATAAAAATGCTAGCGTGGGAGCTTCAGGAAGTCATCTCACAGGAAATCCAGTTACTGTTGCACCCACTTTTCTACCTCTGTTCACAGAGAGGAGGCCTTCCCCACCACCCAGAATCACACAATTCACAAAGCTTGATGCCTGCTGCATGCGACGGTCCCCACAAAGCATTGAGCTTGGCTGAGAGAAGAAACGCGTAAAGACGGTTTAAAAATGGTTGTGACTCTCTGGCTTTGGTTGAACTGCCACAAACAGCACAGCCGACCATGACAAAACACAGGAGGGAGACAGGCGGGGGACGGCTGCTGAGCACAGTACTCCAGCAGCTATGATGAAGGAGCGGCTTCTACCTGCTGAGGTCAGGCACTTTCTCTCAATGTGGCTATGACCCAGAACCTCTATATTCCTAGAATTGCTCTTTCTACATCAGTCAGCAGTAAATTACAGAAAACAACATTTACTCAGGGAATATTTGTCAACACCCACTAGGAGGAAGGCAGTGCAAACATCAAAGGCAGGATGGCTCCTCCTGAGGTATTGAGAGTCAGAGAAAAACAAAGAACAGTTGCAGACATAGGCATGGCATAGGTACATAACAAGCTGTAGAGAAGCAAAGGTAGACATGCAAAGGAGAACAGGGCATGGCTACGGATACTGGCTTGAGCAAGATGAAGCCCGTTGAGCGATGGCTTTTGCAGTTTAGACAGCTCCTCTGTGAGGTGGATGGGAATGAAAAGAAACTAATCGTGAAAACAAATTCTTTTTCTTGACAAAATACCTAACAGAAAAAAGATAAAGAATTGAATATGAGGAGTTCTTTCTCTGAACTGAGGATTTCAGAGTTCAGTCCCTAGTCCCTTTGCCCTCTGTTCTTGGGCAGAACGTCAGGAGTTGGTGGGAGTGAAGAACAAGGGGAGTTCTTTGATTCTTGGAGGACAAGAAACATACTTAAAGGGATGGTGGCAGAATACAGCCATCCTGGGACACGGCCCCAGTGGCACACTTCCTCCAACCAGAGCCCACCCTTCACTTTTCACCTCTTCATATTACAAATCTACCATGGATTAACCTAGTCATTAGATCAAAGATGAAACTATCTATGGAAATGCTCTCATAGTCACAATCAAAGGTGTGCTTCACTAATCTTCCTGACATGCCTTAATCCAGTTCAGTTAACAATCAAGAGTTGTGCATCACACACAGGAAGGATAGGATCAAAGGAAAAGGCTCCATCACCTTCCAGAGTGCTAGAGTGGTGACAGGAGTTTACACGGTCCAACCCCTAAAGAAGAAGTTACCAACTGTTAGCTCGATATCTTGTGGGAAAGAAAAGTCACTTTTCTTTAAAGGTGTGTCCCTGGTAGGTTGACAATGCTCCTTGAGTTAATGGCTAGTGCAAATCAGATGTTGGATTACAAAAAAAAGTATGGAAGTACATGAAGTTTTGAGGGTTGCAGGGAGTTGGGGGTGGATCTGGGAATGGGTAAGGGGAGGAATGCACATGACTATGATAAAAATACACGGTAGAGAATTCTCAAATAATATTTAAAAAGGGTTCAAAGCAGCTATCAGATATAATGGACAGGATTAACTCATGGAGGGAAAATATGAGTGAGGTCTGCTAGGGTAGCTGTTTAAGGCTGGAAGCACAGAGCATAGATTTAGCGTTGGTTGGAGGCGTATCAGACCATGGCACTTCTAGGAGGAGAGACTGTGACGTATCTGCATACAGGGCTGCAGAAGCATGACAGACATCTGAAAGTAAGTAGACAGGGTGGTGACTGAATCAATATGGAGACTGAAGAGTGTCAAGAAAGAGGGGTAAGCACAAGGATATGGGCTACGAATACTTCAGAATTTAAGATATGGGTGACTGGGGGCAAGACAAAGGAAAATGAAAAGCAGCAGCTAAAAATAGGAGGCGGCAGAAAAACAATCTCTGGAATCCCAAACAGTAGAAAACTGGTGCTGCTGTTTTATTAATACAGAGGTGTGCATTGGTGCCAGATGTTCAGTGTAAAAGGTAACAAGCCAAGAATTCAGACCGGTTCTAGTCACCAGCTGGTCAACCCCAGTGCTGGTCACTTTCCTGGGCACTAAAGGTCCCACGGATGGGGAAAGAATGAGATGAGGATTTGGTAGAGGAAGTGAGGCTGAGGGAAGGTCTGCTCATATACACACAGGCTACTCCCCTTAATATGGGATAATATCCTTACAAACTCAGTATGCTTTAAAAGTTCTGAGGTCAAAGTGCACATAGTAGCCCTGCACCTTGAACTTGGCTCTTCACAGCATACCATAGGCATGATGTCAGCTGTTAAGCCTGTAACATGAGCAATTCACTACTGCAGCCTGACCCTGCAGGGGAGCAGTATTCTCCTAATCACCAGCCCAGGAAGGAGAAGAATTTAAATTCTAGTTTAACCATCACCATCACAAATAAATTGTAAGCATGGTTTATGATAGATAAAAAAAAAACAGTTTGTGTTTACACCATCTATCTATCCCCTGTGGTTTTTGGTTTGTTCTGTTTTTTTTGTTTTTTATTTTGTTTTGTTTTGTTTACAAATGGGGAGGATACTAGTGTGCACAGCAAAGAGCTGCATCTAACAATTGAGGCAAAATGTTTTAGCTTAGATGCTAGAATTCCATGTGACAATGGATGCTCCCGTGATAATACCAGATATTAACACTTCTATCTCAAGGGCTGCCAAAGCTAGGACATTGGGAACAACCAGACAAGACCAGTCCAGTGAAGAGGCAAAAGTGAAGCAAAGAAGCAAGCATGGTGTGAATGAAATATGGACACATTCAAGGGTAGGGAGCAGGGATGAGGTAAAGAACAAGTATTCCCAGAATTAGAAGCTGGAGCACTAGCCAGGAGACAGTGTTGGTGCAGCCTTTAATCCCAGCACTCAGGACGCAGAGGCAGATGGATCTCTGTGAGTTTGAAGCCAGCCTGGTCTACAGAGCAAGTTCCAGGACAGCTAGGGCTGCTACACAGAGAAACCCTGTCTTTAAAAAAAAATCAAACAAAAGAAAAAAGAAGCTGGAGCACTAAATGAATAGGAAGTTACAAACATAGGCCTAACTAAGTGGTTTAGCAATGGCCAGGAGAGAATAGTGATGGAAACAGGCATTGTGTTGGAATGCCTTTAAAGAGCTTTCTCTCATTCTCGAGCAGCTGGCATTTCAGGGAAACAGTTGTGCTTTTCTGAGAAGCAGAAACACGTTTAGCAAAAGTTCAGACTCTAGCCTTGAACTAGGAAATGGGATGTCTGTCCCATGCGTGTGAAAGTTCAAGGTGGTGGGTGGCCAGACGATGCCCAGGTAACTGCAAAGCCGAAAGGGTGAGACCACAGACTACAGCAAATGGTGGATCAGATGGCTTTTGGGGACAGAGGCCATGGCACAAATGGAGAGTGTTGTACGAAGGTAACACATGGCATAACAAGGAGGCAGAGGCAAGGGGCCCACTGCCATGGAGCCGAGGCTCCAGGTGCATGAAGGAAACTTTCCTCACAGGGAGAGGACAACAAGGCTGTACATGTAAAAACAGCTGGAGGTGTGATCTGTAAGAAAGATGGACAGAGAGTGCTGTTTGAGGCTGGGTGCCATGCCGTAGGCCTGTCATCTAAGCATGCAGGAGAATGAGGCAGGAGTTGCCATGCAGGAGGAGAGCCAGCCTGCTTCATAGTGAGATCCTCTCTTGAAGAAAACAAACATTAAAAAAAACCTAAGTGACAAAAACTTGATTTAAATGTGTTAAACCTTTAAAAGACACCCCACAAAAGGAAACATGCAAATGGCCAAAGGGGAGATGGTCAGGGAATACTGGAGCATCTTCTCACCCCAATTCCACCAGCCATTATCAAAACTGATGAGTGATAAACGTGGCAAGTTTGTGGAGAAAGGAGAAGCTCACAGACTGCTGGCAAGAATGTGAGTCTGAACAGTCATTGTGGAAAAGTACGATCTGTTTACAAGGCTGAAAACAGAATTAGCTTATGGTCCAACAATCTTACCACTGAGCACAGAGTCAAAGAGATAAAATTACTACTATCAGACAGATATCTGCATCTCGTGTCTATATAGCACTCTTCACAAAAGTCAAATTATGCCATCAACCAAGGTGCTCACCAACACAAAGAAAATGTGAGATGTGCAGACAGATACATATAAAACGCATGCACATACATACTTCTGCGTTTGAACATGTACGCACATATCCCTGTACATGTAACAGAATGATGTTTAGCTAAAAAAGAGATACCCTGTCATTTTCAGCAATGTTGATAGAACTGGAGCTGTTGTTGAATGAAATAAGCCGGGCATAAGTAAAAAGCCAATGTCAGAACAAAGCAAGGGAATGGGTAGAGTCATTAGCACACAGTTGGCAGGAGGAAGCAGCTATAGATTTCAACAGTAGAGTGACCTCACTCTTGCCTACAACATCCTATGACATACATCAAAATGAGCTTCAGAGTTCAACGTTCCCACGTAGGAGTGGCTTCTTAGGAGGAAGGCGGTCATTCCTCTGATCTGTTCACCACACATGTGATATGCACGGAACGATTACGTCGTTCTCCATAAGTATGCACAAATACAATTTCTCAGCAAAAACTATAAGTGAAGGTCATTAATTCACCCCTGGGGGCCTTTATTTCATCCAACAGCAAAGACACAGTGCCTAAAACAGCCTAGGCATCAGAACATACAAAATGGACTTTTAAATGGGGCTCCAAAATATGGAAACCACAAAATTTGCTACTTCTAAATGCTTAATTAAATGTATACAAAACATATCATTACGTCAACTTCATTAATTGTTAAATTTAGTGCTCATAAAACTTTCATTACATTTAGAAAACAATTTGTATGTTAGATTCCTCCACTTTGCAAAAATCCCTGAGCAAGCTCAACGGCCGTCAGGAAGCTGCAGCCAGTTGTAAATTATATTAGTTTCCCATAACCAAGGATTTGAAAACACAATTATAATAATTCTTCCAAATAGTTATAATAAAATCTTATTTAATGTGGAACGTGGTGGATGCTAATATTCTTGATATAGCATATGAAAAGATTCCAGGAACCTTTCCAGGCAAAGCTTCCAGTCTCATGGAGCAGGGGGTTCTAGAAAGTAGAAGAGATGAACCTGGGAAGGAAAGAAGCCATGAATAGAGGTGAGCACAGGGAGGAACCCCAGCAACTCAACAAGGAACATAGAATCTTCTAGGGATGTTAGCATCCTCTCCAGGTGAGGAACTGACCAGCAGACACACCTCAGGAGCTTTCAGCATTGAAGGAAAACTCAAGGCCCTATTTCAAAATGATGTCTTCAGATCCCTAAAGCAGGGAACAAAGGAGATGAGTGGTGATAAATGCTTGCCTAGTGTGGTGATACAAAAGAGAACTGCTCCCCATAGGCTATGTATTGGAGTACTTGGCTCCTAGTGGATGGAGCTGTTTGGGAAGGATAGGAGGTGTAGCCTTGTTGGAGGAAGTGTGTCAATAGGGGTAGGCTTTGAGGTTTCAAAAGCCCATTCCAGGCACAGCCACCATCTCTCAGTCTCTTTCTCTTTCTGTCTCTGTCTGTCTGTCTTTCTCTCTTTGTCTCCACAGTCTCCAATTTGTGAACAAGATGTAAGCTCTCAGCTGCTGCTTCAGAGATATGCTGTGTGTCCCGCCATGATGGTCACATGCTAACCCTCTGAAACTGTAAACATCCCCCCAATTAAATGCTTTCTTTTACAAGTTGTTTGGGTCATGATGTCTCTTAGCAGCAATTGCAAGCATCTAAGTCACTTAGCATGAAAAAAACCCTGGCTCCTCCTTCAGTGCTATAGGAAAGCAAAACCAAATGCACAGGATAACAAAACCACAAAAGAACAATTATATGGAAATGAAGCTGCCACAATATTTAATGTTTTGCAACAAAAAAAAAAGCAGAGAAACACATATCCAACTTTTTAAAATAACAGAATCTTGCTGGAGATCAGTGAGCGCTTTTTAAGCTATCGTTAACAACAGTAATGTGATTTTGAAATTATTTCTTGTTACGATGACCAACTATTGCTAGGGCTTGTTGTTTATATTTATAATTTAATAAATAGTCTCAAGACTTTGGAGCATGTAAAGTTGTAGCTTTGTTTCTGGTTTATGTTTACAGACTAGAATTCTACCAAGAATTCTTCTGCTTAAAGAGGCTGTGCACCTCTATAAATACAATTAATAGCTGAGGTGCAAACACAGGAAAACTTAAAATCAGGACAAAAAGGTTTACTGCTTTTACAGTGACAGTGGACTCATAGGTAACCCCATAAATCTATCCCCTCTCTAATAAAATCATTGCACACACAATCAGGACTCACAACTTCAGTGTATCTTTATCCCTCTTAGCAGAACTTCACTTGAAGAACACTCATCTTTGATAAATACAGAGATGTATGTACCCACAAACATAAAGGGTGATTCCAAAGTTAAGACAGTTTCATGGACTGAGGATGAACCACGAAGAACAAAATATAAAAATCAATAAAGATAAATGACACAATTCTGGAAAAGACCATGAAAACTTAGAAAATGGAGAAATAGACACAGGAGACAATGGCAATTCTTGCTTCTTACCAAATCTACGTTAACTAAATGAGGAAATTGCATTTCTGCCCATCAAACTGGCATTACGCAAAAAGATTAATTACATTGATTTTGTGTGTGAATGAGGTAAAATATAGGCTTTTATACATTCTTCATGGAAATGTGAGTCAATACTGCCTTCCTGGGAAGCAACATGTTAACAGATGATAGATACATAAATGATGGAGAAGTCGACAGATGACAGATATATGGAGAGTAGATGATAGAAGATAGTAGACAGATGATAGATAATTGATTAGATAGACAGGTAGATAATAGAAGATAGATAGATAGATAGATAGAT
>NC_022032.1:1774248-1784840 GCF_000317375.1 Microtus ochrogaster | reverse complement strand
GATAGATAGATAGATAGATAGATAGATGACCAATCAAAGTCCATCAAGTATGCACGCCACTCTAACACAACAACATCTCTGCACACATGCACAAGTAAACAAAGATATGGACTAGACATTCAACAAGTGCTGAAATAGGAATTTTCACCAAGCTACTTTAGTCACTTAAAATTTAAAAAGTAGAATAAAAGTCATCTGCCTCAGTCTTCCCAGGCCTCAGGAAACATCACAAAAGACAAGACATAAAGAATGTAAGAGAAAGTATCCTTAATGTTGAGCCATTTCTCCAGCCCACCTCTTCTTTATGTGAGAGCATTGTTGACAGTAATCCAATATTTACTGAATAAGATAGCATGTGATTTTATATATACATTCTGTATAAACTCATATCGCAGAAGTATTTACTGCTTACATGCAAATATGAGTATAGACAGAAATTCCCTTGTCAACATACCATACTACTTACAATCTCACACAGATTGTATTTTAATACTCAGAGAACATAAATAAAACAATACAGAAAAGTTAGACAAGGAAATAAAGATATTTATATTAGAATAGTGACATGCTTCCTGTTTCAGTAAAGGCCAACTTCTTGAAAGAAAATCTTTAAATAATTGGGGTTTTCTCCTTAACAAGCATCCACGGCTTCAATGCGCATTTAATTGGGTCTTCCTGAGTTCACACCTGAAATCAGTAACCTGAGACAACAGCTGAACACGGAGCTTCCAGCCGGATTGTGGTTTAATGGTTGTACAGTGTCAGGGAGAGAGCCAGGCAGCTGCTTTGAAGCTCTCCTCACTATGGGTATGCGCCAAGCATCTCCAAAGGCCATGCAGGATGTCTGCTGATGCACAGTGACAGGTCAGCCTCTCACTTGTTCATCCGTTATCTTCCAGACACCAACTCTACCAGGCTTGGAAGTGCAATAATGCTATGTCCATGGCTGGATAATTTAATCCCAGCCTCTGGAACCTCAGCACTGAGAGGGGACCCAGGGAAGAAGCACCCATTTCCAGCTACGGGGCTGCAGATCACAACAGTCCCCTGGGGCAGACACTGCTAAGAGCTGGACCACATGTAAGAAAGGAGATTTTCTGGAAACTAATAAATTAAATGTAAAGCAGGCAACACTCAGCTCTAAGTCAGAAATGATTGAACAGTGCCCTTCCCCAGGCCAGATTCAGTTTCCCACCATCACAGTGGCTATGACACTGCTGATACCTTTTTTTTTTCTGGGAACAAACAGAAAATGAAAACCTTTAGCAAATCTCTGCTTTTGGTATCTTGAAGTTTCCATTTAATTTCTAACAAAAATAACAACCCTCAAGTAGAGACCATGATGACTCCATCAAGAAACTGAAATTTCATCTCATGAGAAAATGCACTATCAGAGGCATAGGTATCTGTTGGCTTTATGTTACCATGCAGGAATTCATCAGATAATCCATTTATAAAAGAAAAAAGATGGGGAGGCTTCATGGCTTTGGGGGGGGTTCCAGTTTACAAATGATAACCCCGTACTGCAGACCCATGAGGAGCCACCATGGCATTAGCAGGGACCCTGGGGAAGGAAACCATCTCACTCCGTTAGCCACAAAACAACAAAAAAGAGAGAATGGCCTGAGACCCCACAGCCCCTTACAGGACATCAGTTTTCTCAGGCTGCCCTATTATTCCCTATTTCTTAGCAGATTCACCATCACCCATTAAAGACTACCCCAGGTACAAAGCATTGGCCCTTGAGAAACATTCAAGACTTAGAGAAAAATATCTACTAATGAGGAGGCCAAGATCAATCATTACATAAGAAAGGCAATTCAGGCAGCAATTTTTTTCAGCAGGTTAGAGGAAAAACGAGACTTAAAATGAAGGTCATGAGGCAGGGCTTCCTGCCAGGTTGGAGTCAGCGGAGGTTTGACCTCACTGGGAAGCAGCAGGGAAGGGCCACAAGTGAGGTGAGCAGGTCTGATGAGCTGGACTCACTGGACCTGGGTCCACTGCAGATGAGGAGGTCAGACGCAATTCAGTTGTTTTTAGCACGGGTAATGGAAGAAGCTATTAATCAAGTCAGAAAGGAAACAAAGTTAGGGAGGAGAACAAGAGCACTGAGAGAAGGATTTTCTAGCTAGAGAAACACCTTAAACTCTGTGATTCTGTGGCCATCGGGTTCTCCTCTCACTAGATCTAAAGAAAGCTGCAACATGAATTCCAGGCTAGTAAGATCCCTCGGTGGGCAGAGGTGCTTGCCACGCAGTCCTGGAGACCTAGACCCATACAAAAGTAAATAAAGAAAACTCAACTTCGTGAAGTTGTCCTCTGACCTCCGTATGCTGACCACATGTGCATGCCCTCATTCACACCCCGGGTATTTGCAGAAACATAGATGTATTTCCCTCTTCCCGGAACCCTTCCACTGATATTGAGCTGATGAAGCCCACCATGGAACCAGCAAAACAAACAGATGCAAAAACCCAGCAGGCACGAAGAGACTAGTGAGCAGCAAAGAGGCCATTTGAGGATGTTTAGAGGAAAGAGGATAAAGCACTATTCACATACAGACAAGCGTTTATACACAAAAATAAAAATAAATACATCTTATTGTTAAAAAAAAAATAAGCAGAAACAAATGAAGGCTGTCAGGACGACTGGCTGTCCATCAACAAAGCTGCCAGCTTCGAGTTCTGCCCACACATTCCTATCTTGTCATTCCCACCTCTTCTACCCTCAGCCTTGCAACGGTCGTGTCTGCCCAGAATGCTTGAGTGGACTCATCAAGTCCTCCTTTAGGACTTCCCCAATCTTGCCTGCACACTGTGATAGCATGTTAGTAAAAATCTAAATTGGAATTTGGCCCACGAATTAAACATTCCCCTGGACGCTTTACTGCAAGGAAAGTTATAAAATTGCCTTAAAATGAACTGCTAATGGGGGCCAAAATCATGCATATCGAGTCACCTGTCACTACAGTTTTATTGTCAACAGTGGGTTTTCATATGTAAATTATGACACCACCCTTCCTCTGAAGTCCTCCTGCAGTATGACTCCACCCCTTCTAAAGTCCTCACGTGGTGTGACTCCTCCTTTCTGAACTCCTTGTGAGGTGTGACTCCTCCTGTCTAGCCTCTTCTATCTGTGTGACCTGATAGGCCAGCCAGGCTTCTCTTCCCTTACTGAACTTCCGCTACACCATTGCATCTATCTGGAATGCTATTCTCTTAGCTCTTTTTCCAGTTAATTCTGAAGCACCCTTCAAATGCTGTAGAAATCACTGCCCAGGGAAATTGTTCCACAAGTCTCAGACCAAATACCTCTTCTCCTGGGCTCATTGAGTCATAGCGATAAACGGAGTTGCTACCTCCAATGAGGACAGGGACCCTGCTAGGCTTGATCATATTTAACCCTATGTCTGGATGAATTAAGGAGTTATATGTTTGAATAATTATTACAACAGAAAATATGGCTGAGGATGTAGCTCAGAGATAGGGGGCTTGATTAACATGTGCCAGGCCCAACCCTCAGAACTGCAAAAATAGAAAGGAAGAGAGAGGGAAGAGGGAGGGAGAGATGGAGGGATGAAGGGAAGGAGGAAGACAGACAGTCAGAAATGAAACTAGTTAAGACTACAAACAATCTGTAAATCCCTTTACTTGTAATCACAGTACCAGTTTCCAAAGAACACTTAAATTACATGTTACAGAAATAGAAAGGAGCAGGTTAACAAACAAAACCAGGAGGAGGATACAGTCTAGGTTGCCACAGACCTCTTGCCATTTTTGAAAGTCCGCACAAAGTACATTCAGACTACATGCTTCATTTTACTTCTCCATGACAAGACTCCAACAAGAAACCTAAGTATCCCTGCAGATCCGGGTGTTCTCTGGGAAAGATAGAACTTTCCTTCTCCCTTTATAGCGCTCTGCACTTACTTTCCCTCCCTCTCTTCTGCTCTTTCCCTTCCCTTTGCCTCACTGGGTATAAAGAACTCACACCCAGGAAAGGAAGGAGGACACACACAAACCAACCATAAAGTGCAACCAAACTGTGTGGCAAGAGGATGCAGAGAAAAGACAAAGGAATGGTCCTTATTTCTAGGATTCCAAGATATTTCAGAGCATCATCTCTTCTTGATTTTTTTCCATCCTCTGAGACTGGATATAAGGGATAATGAGAGATCAAACAAACTAATTTGTGAATTCTAGGATGTGACATCGTGACCATTTATTTCTGAGGTTGCTAATGCCAACCAGTGACCTTCTGGGATAACACACTGCTGAAATGTGAGGAGGACATTTAATAAGGAAAGGTTAACTATCACTCAATGCACCAACAAAACATGAGCAATTTTTTTCTTTTAAGATTAAATAGCAAAATAATCTACAGATGAACCATATGTCTTATGATACACAGTTAATGCTTATCACCAAAGTTCTAGTGACTGTTCACATTATATAGAGGATAATATTTGCCAAGGTCTTATGTAGCTGAAGTCACAGACATGCCTTTAAAGGTCAGCCGTAAAACCAAATAACAAGCTGGAAGGAAAGTGCATTTTCCATCATGAATTCACAATAAAAATAATCTCCTGCTCCACGTGACTTTTCTTTTAAGTGTGCCTGGCACCCAGACAAAGCTAATAGACGAATTACACATGATCACAAGCCCATTTTGCTCTACAGTGCCACAAATCAAAAGGAATGGCTCCTGTTGTGAGCAGGTAATAGCCCTATACAATGCTCGCTCACATATGCTTCCGCAGAGCTTCAGCGGGGCTTCAAGAATGACACGCTTAAACAGTCACATGTTTAATATCTATTAAAGTCGCTGTGCCAAGGCTGAACAGAGCTGCCTGTGAGCAGAAAAGACAGGAATGCAACCAAGGGCTCGTTACACACAGCTGAGAACAGTACACTAGCATCCGGAGCTGTTCTAGAAGTCTCCCCTCTCTTCTGGCCAGGCTGAAGAGTTTGGACTGGGTACCAGTCAGGCAATGGCAAGGTGTACTTATGCCTCTGAGCAGAGCCTGGCTGTACCATTACCAACACCATATTCTGTGCTGATATTTTGTTTGTGATCTAACAAATAAAGCCTGCCTGGAGATCAGAGTGCAGAGCTAAGCCATGTGCATCTGCCACCTGTCCTTTCCCATGGGCCCAGTGGTGGGCCACCTCTTTCCAATTAATTCTCTGTTTCCCAGAGTGAAAAGCCCACCAAAGACCACTCCGAATGAACTAGTGTGGGATAGGTTACAGATACAAGACTAATTGTTTCTGAGAGACACTTTGGTTCTGTTTCGTCTCTTTGTGTCTTATGAGAAGCCTTAAGTAACTGGCAAGGAACCAGAAAGCCAAGAGGAGACATCACAGTGTTCAATACCATTCCCCCTTGAAGAACCTAAGCTAATTCAGGGTGAAGAATATTGGAGCACAAATTCTAATTGGTCTTAATAATAAAAACCCAGAAACAGATATTAGTGGGTAAAAGCTCTAAGTTCAGAGAAGCAGAATAGCCAGCCAACTAGAGTTCTTACCTCTATGCAATCCTCAACCTGGAGGGGGCAAAATCCTTCTCCACAACTCCTCAGACTGAATAGGATGATCTGTCTCCTCCTGCCTTATATTCCTCTCTCTGCCCAGACATATCCCTTCCAGTCCACCTTCCTAGTGCTGCCATTAAAAGTATGAGGCACCACTGCCTGACTCTGTTTCTCTTTTAGACTGGATCAATCTCATGTAGCCCAGGGTAACCTTGAATTCACAGAGATCCATCTGCCTTTAAGTCCTGAGTGCTGGGATTAAAGGTGTGTGCCATCACTGCCTGGCCTCTATGGCTTAGCTGTTATTATTATTGTGAGTGCATAGACAGAAGACAGAGGGAATGCACACATCCTATGGTGTGCATGTGGAAATGGAGAGGGCAATTCGATAGAGTTGGTCCTCTCCTTCTACCTTTCCATGAGTTCCAGGGATGGATCTCAGGTCATCAGGCTTGCACAGGCAAGTGTTTATATGAGCTGAGCTAGCTCTGCATCCCTGACCTCAGATTTGGTTCAATTTCGGCTTTCGCCACCCCTACACTTCCTACCTCATCTGTGGAGCTGATGTAACAAGGCTCACAGGACAGATCTTCTGGGACTTACATAAGACCCCATATGCATTCTCAGGTCCTTCTGGGATTGAGGGCAGGTGCACAGGAAAATCTGCTGGATTCAAGTCCAAAAAGATGCCCAACTGCAGTAAGTAGAACTCACCCTTCCCAGTTGTCTTGGCTGTCAGGAGGCATCCACCATTGCCCCAGCATTCCCCGAAACAAATCCAGACCACACGTGTTATAAATGTATCTTGTATTCTCATGTCACAATGCACGGCTTATGTTAAGTCAAGGGAGAATGTAAGAAGTGTGTGCCTGTCTGGTAGTATTTGTGAGTGTGTGTATGTGTTCATGTGTACACACATACATGTGTGTTTCAGTGTGAGTATTTGTGTGTGCATGCATGTTTTTCACAGCGTGTATGGGTGTGTGTGTACACATGTGCATATGTATTTCTGTGTGTGTATGTGCATGCATGTTTTTCTGTGTGTGTGTTAGTGTATGTGTATGTGTGTAGATGTGCGCATGACTGTGAACCTAAAAAAGCCAAACAGCCACAAACCAAAATACAGTAAAGCTGTCTTCCTTCTTCAAGAAGAACAATTGTGAACACAAGGAATGCCCAGGGGTTACCAAGGAGAAGTGAGGTGGTCACATGGGTCACCTAATGGGAGGACAGCAAGCATGATTAATGGCAGGCTTTGTGCTATGTAGGGCAAAGAGAGAGAAGCAAACAAAGCCCTCTGGGACCCCTCCCTGTACTCCAATAGGAGACACACAGACCCAGACACATACAAAAGAATCACAACAAAATGTCAATGTAGAAGAAAATGCCACTGAAAAGAAAATAGACTTATTATTTAGGAATCAAGAATATTAGCCCAAGAAATCCCTCAGGGACCAATTCAGATGGGAAGGAGGACAGAAAGGAGTGGGGAGCTGAAGAGAGCAGGCATATGTGCAAGAGACTCATCAAGTTGCATCTAGGGATCCAAATTCCCGCATATGACAGCGAGCCGCGCCTCCAAGAAAAGCCAGCAAATAAAGCTAACATTTCAGAAGAGAAGTGAGAGAATAATTACCACATAACAAAAGCAATTTTTCAGTTTGTTGTCACCAGAATTCTTTTATTCAAAAAGCCCTGGACAAAAAAAATATGCTTTGATTCCTTTTCAAGGGTGCTTTCACACACACAAAGGCAGACACGCAGTAGGTGCTGTGGCCTGCATGACTGAAGACCAACCATTATGGAGATGTCCCCTCCTCCCACTGGGCAGGATCATAAACTCCTGCAGAATACTTCTGGAAGGGCATAGCATGAGTCTAAAAAGACAGTTCTCTGACTGTGATCACACTTCCTGTGAAGGGCCCTGGTTTGTACAAGAAAAGCAGACTAGGAAAAAAACAGTTCTGAGTTCTAGAGACAACCAGGGAACACACAGGGGGCTGCTAAGGCAGAACATACATTCTCAAACCCCAAACTACAGCTCAAGATGTTAGTTGCCAGAGTGCATTTTGGGGTCCAGTTTGTGCTAGTTTTATGTCAATTTGACATAAGCTGGAGTTACCAGAGATAAATGAGCCTCAGCTGAGAAAATGCCTCCACAAGATCTGGATTCAGGCAAGCCTATAGTCATTTTTATAGTGATTGATGGGGGAGGACCCAGCCCATCGTGGGTGGTGCTATTCCCTGAGCAGGTGGTCCTGGGTTCTATAAAAAAAAGCAAGCTGAGCAAGTCATGGGGAGCAAGCCAGTAAATGTTCTTTTTAACAAAGGTAGTTTAATGGTTTATAACTCAAATCTGAATCTAAAGAAACTGCATTGCTAAGACTTTCTGTACAAATGTCAATTTTTCAATTAAAGTTGTTTTTAATTTTAATTCTTCTCAAGGAAAAGTAACAGGGCACTATCCTATAACAATGAACAATTATTTAAGGAAACCTCTATGGGAAGCGCTCAGCAGGCAAAGATGAACAAGACTGGTCCCTGATGTGGGAGGTCCTTTTGCATGTGCTGCTTTTATTGATTGATGAATAAAGCTGCTTTGGCCTATGGCAGGGCAGAATATAGCTAGGCGGAAGAACTAGACTGAATGGGAGAAAGAAGTCAGAGTCAGGCAGATACCATGTAGCTGCCAAAGGAGGAAGATGCCAAAACCTTACCAGTAAGCCACAGACTTGTGGTGGTACACAGATTAATAGAAATGGGTTAGTTTAAGATGTAAGAGCTAACCAAAAATACATCCAAGCCATCGGGCAAACAGTGTTATAATTAATATAGCTTCTGTGTGATTATTTGGGTCTGGGCAGCCAGGAAATGAATGAGCAGTCTCTGTTTACAAGTCCCTGCTTCATGGGGTCTCATACTCAGCTCTCCAGGTCCCATCACTGCTGAATTCCCAAGGGCACACCTGAGTTGGACCTTTAAATACCTAGTTCTGGAGGAGGTTCATGACAAAATTATATCTGTATTCTTCTCAGGAAAACTCCAGACCTCTTCTACTGGCCTAATGTGGACAACAGCTTCTAACACTATGAGAGGTGGTTTGAATTGTCAGCCTGATGCAACCTTGAATCCCGCCCCTGCAAAGAGGGCATCAATGAAGGATTGTCTACACCAGGTTGGCCTGTGAATATTTCCACAAGGTATTGTCTGGATTGCTTTAGTTGGTCTGGAGAGACTTAGCCCACCATGGGTGGCACCATTCCCTAAAAAAGGATACTGAACTGAATGTGTATAGAGACACAGGGCCCGGCACAAGCAAGTGGGCATCCTCGCATTCTCTCTGCTTTTGACTGTGAACTTGGAACTGATGAGCTACTTCAAGGGCCTGCCACTGTGACTTTCCCACCATGATGTACTATAACCAGGGACTGTGAGCTAAAAATAAACCCTCTCTCCACTGAGTGGCTTTGAGGCAGGATGTTTTATCACAGCAACAAAAACGAAACTGGGACAGAGACAAAGTTCTCAGTGCATCTTAAAGGGTGCCTTTAGCCTGTGCTTCTGTGGGCTTGGCCTGAGGGCTCCTCTACCATGAGAGAATCAGAGCACTATAAATACACTCGTCCAATGACAGAATTTCACCCATTTTGTTCTCTGTGGTGCTTACCGTCCCAGAAGCAAACTTAACCTTTACACAAGTTTATCCTCAGTCTGGGTCAATCTGGAGCACCTTGGAGTAGGCCCCTCTGCAATCTGCCAGCTCCTAGTGTCTTTCTGTCCTTCACAGATATGATCTTGAATATCAGAGCCACCATGCTGTACAACATCAGTCCGCTATCTGTTGTGTAAGTCCTAAACCTACGGAAGTCACTCAGAAACCTCCTCCTTCATAGCAATAATTTCTCATCAACATTTCATCATCACTGATGCCCTAGCCACACTTAAGCATGCACGGGCAGCCTGTTTATAATGGTTCTCCAGCTGCTCCTATCCTGGGCAGTCCTAGATGCTGGTTTTATTGTCACACCCAAGGTTCCAGAGTCCTCCTTTATGCTGTCTATCCAATGTTTTTTGGGCCTTACTCTTCATCTTATCCCGTGCACTCCTCCAAGCAGTGATATCTTTGGGTATCTGCCATCATTCATTCTCATAACATGGCCAAAGTATCTCAAGGGCTGTTGCCTTCTCCTGTAGTTGACTTCCTTCTGCAGATGGAGATGTTTCTTAATGTCATCATTGTGCAGCCTATCTCTTCATGAGACACCTATAATCAATCCTCCTGAGACATGCCATATCAGACACATCCAGCCACTGTTCTGAGGAGCATTGCATTGTCCAGGTTAATTATACTTCAATCGGGCTGGAGAGATGGTTCATCTGTTAAAGGCTAGGCTCACAACCAAAAATATAAGAATTATCCTTCAATCTATTTTTTCCACATCTCTCACTTCAACCATAAGCCACCTTTCTCATCGAAGGGCACACCGTTACATGGCCCCCTCAGTTCTTCACTAGTTTATTTTATAGTGGCTTTCTAAACTCAGTTCAAGAATCATCCCTTGATAAAAAAGCCTTCCCTGACCCCAAAGAGCTCATGTATTTTCCTACATTTATACAGTTATGAGAATCCTTAAATTAATGCCAATTTCTGCACTATCCCGATAAATTCTATGAAGAATTTACAAAGTCAGCAAGGTATATGACTTGGTTTTATAATCAATTGACATTTCCTAAATGAAGGGGTAAGTGTGTAAACAATTCATTAACTTTGTAGGCCTTGAGTTCTAAAGCCATACTATGTTAATTTTGAATCTTAGCTATACTGTTTGTAAAGCAAAAACTGGAGATAATTTCATTTCACTCTTTGCATCTTTTCAAAGGAAGGCAATCTTGTTTCTCTTCTTTAAGAACCTGTTCTTCCATCCCTCCATTCTTCATGTTATTTCTTTGTTCCTCTGTCATTGGTCTCTGCTCTGACTATTCTTTCCTGACGTCCATCTGGTTTAGATTTGGTTGGTTCTTGTTTTTCCAAATTTGTGAGTTGCATCATTAAGTC
>NC_022032.1:1772410-1773944 GCF_000317375.1 Microtus ochrogaster | reverse complement strand
TTTGCTTTGTTTTTATTTTCATTTAGTTCTAGAATTTTTTTTCTTTCTTTCTTGATCCCCCCCCCCAAGCCCATTCAACATGCAGTAGGGAGTTGTTTAATCTCCATAATTCTCTGTGAGATTTGTTTTCTGTAGAGATTTGTTTTCTGTCAATTTTAAGTTTTATTGTGTTATGGGCAGATGGGATACATGGAGCCATTTCAATCTTTGTGAATTTTGGAGATCTGTTTCATGTCCCAGGATGTGGTCTTTTTTTAGAGAACTTTCCATGGTCTGCTGAGTAGAATGCTTGCTCTTCAGTAGTTGAGAATATTCTGCAGATAACTCTTAAGAAGATTTGACGTATGGTGTCATTGAATTTTGATGTTCTTATTTATTTATTTATTTATTTATTGTCAGATGGCCTGCCTATTGGAGAAAGTCGGGTATTAAAGCCACTTCCTATGAATGAGTTGATGTTATCTGTGTCTTTAAATCCAGTAGTAGATATTTCTATGAAATTAGGTGCTCAGCGTATGGTGCATATATGTTTACAATAGTAATGTCTGCTTAATTAACTGTTCCTTTTTATCAGAACGAAGTCTTCCTTGTCTTTTCAGATTAGCTTAATACAAAGTCTATGTTGTCAGATATTAGGATATTAATGCCTGTTTACTCTCTCGTCTTCTTTGGAGTCCATTATTTTACTCTAAGATAGTGCCTATCTTTAAAGTTAGGATGTGTTTCTTGAGGACAACACATGGATTTTATCACTTTGTACATATATCCAGCCCGTGTCTATGATTATCATTTAAATGTGTGTTGACTGCAGTCATTGTGTTGTGGTTGTGTTTTCAGTGGTACAATTATGACTTGACATTTCTTTCTATAGTCTCCTGGCTAGTCTCCTCATTCCTCTCTTCAGTCAAAATACTCTTTCCTGTATTTTCTGTAGGTTTTCATTGCTAGATAGAATTTAGGGTGCTTATATCCTGGAAATTTCTTTTTCCATCAACTATGGTAGATAGTTTTGCTGTGTTATTAGTCTAGGTTGGCCTTCATAGTCTTTTAGGGACATGGGATAGATTGTTCCAGACTCTGCTTTTCAGTGAGAAATCAACTGCTATTCTAATGGGTTCTCCCATATATATGGCATGTGAATTTTTGTTTATAGCTTTCAATACTTTTCTTGTTCTGTATACTTAGTGTTTCATCAATGAAATGCCATGGGGATTTCTTTTTCTGGTCTAGTCTACATGGTGTTCTGTTTGTTCATCTCAATACATGCAGGAAGAGACTTTAGCAAAACCCAGTATGACTTCATAATAAAAGAGGAAAGATACTGAAGTACATGCAGGTGTGGTGGTGTGTGTGTGTGTGTGTGCGCACGCGCGCGTGTATACAGAGTAAGTTATTTATGAGAAATACACATCTATCATCATGCTAAATAAAGAAAAATCTTGGCCGGGCGGTGGTGGCGCACGCCTTTAATCCCAGCACTCGGGAGGCAGAGGCAGGCAGATCTCTGTGAGTTCGAGACCAGCCTGGTCTACAA